>NW_018408468.1:279512-280125 GCF_002113885.1 Mizuhopecten yessoensis
GTAAATTATACAATTGTGAATGGTTATATATTTCTAACAGAATAATTCAAATCAAATAAATAACCTTTAATTGCTCTAATATAATGACAAATATATTTAGTTTGCAACACTGAACATTTATGCAGCATTTACAATTACCCAGATATGCAATTCCCTTTTAAGGTTAAAGTTTATTTATGTGGCAGGGTTCAATTGTACATAGGATTAAGGTCGCCTTCTAGCTTCAAGCTAGAGCGAATTTTCCTTTAGCTCAGTGGTAGAGCGTCCGACTAGGAACCTGGAGATCGAGAGTTCGATCCCCGGTGGAAGCACACTATTCTCTTTCTTGTTACAAATGGTGTCTGTGGCTCTTCCTGTAGTGACAGGGAGTTATATTTTAGAAGAAGGGTTGTGGTGTCTGAGGGCGAACACATTTTAAAAGGTTGGAGTAGTGTGGCAGGGTTCAATTGTACATAGGATTAAGGTCGCCTCCTAGCTTCGAGCTAGAGGGAATTTCCCTTTAGCTCAGTGGTAGAGTGTCCAACTAGCAACCTGGAGATCAAGGGTTTGATCCTTGGTAGAAGCACAATATTCTCTTTCCTGTTACATTTATATTTAAAATAAAAGAAAGGCA
>NW_018408469.1:0-393 GCF_002113885.1 Mizuhopecten yessoensis
GTACAAAGAATTTCCACAACTCCTTTACATATTTTGCTTCTTTATTTCAATAGAGATAGTTTATCAATTTTGAACTTTTAAAAAGAAAAACTCTTATCAGCTCATTCACTTTTAAAACTCTTATCAGCTCATCAATAACTAACTGCAGTTAGATAAACATGATAAACAATGTGGAACCTCTTTAATTGAATAGACAATTAACATAATTTTGTAGGATAATTCAACATTTTATTGGTCAATTCAAGCACAACATAAGTTACAAGAGTTTGGCTAAATATGGCACTAAAGTAATACATGTACATAACAACTGAACATCATCATGGAATTACTCAAAATAAGAAATCACCATATATTTCAAACAGATTTTCAGTACATTTTTAGTAATAATGATAT
>NW_018408469.1:1733-124855 GCF_002113885.1 Mizuhopecten yessoensis
ACCCAAATTGAATTACTTCCAATGGAAATTAAACAAATGTTGGTCCAAAATGTGATTTCCCTATATAAACTATAGTAAAGTTTACCCCCTCCCCAGGGGGAAACATGAGACCCCAGGGTCAAGAAATTCACAATTTTTGTAAAGCACCTTAAGACCCTTCCATATATGAAGAGTATTTGATTCTACCATATCTGGGTCTTGAGAAGAAGATTTTTGAAATTTTAGTCATTTTGACCCCTTTTGGCCCCGCCCCTCAGGCCCCTGGGGGCTTGGGACTAAACTGGCCACTATTTGTGTTGACCATTGTCCATGGAAGGTCCCTACGACGGGCAAAAGGCGATCGCAATAGGTCACTTGAGACTTTGTCNCATCTAGTGAATTTCATCTGCTCTATGAGAACGATGTTTACCGTAGCACTGCGTCAAATATGTATCAAATAATTCAAGAATATATAATAGACTTGTGAATCTTAAGAAACTTCGATGTACGATATATTTTTATGTAGGATTTACGTTGTTGGGACCGATGTTTCACTTCGGGATATCCGAGTTTTCCGAGTTTTCAGAGTTCGAATTATCAGAGTTTTTATTACTAAGATTAAGAGGAGTTATATATTGAAAAAGTTCAAAAATATGTATCTGTTGTAATAGATAGCTAGATAAATATTAGGGGCAAGGTTTTGCAATGTTGTTTGCAACTGACGATGTAATATTCAAAATCACTGATGAGTATGTTTGCTGCCACCAATAAAAAGACACAGTAACTTTGATATTCAGAGCAAAGAATAAAATACTGGTTCTCTCGTAGCGAACTATTCGGCAAATCAATCTTAATTATCCATATTTAAGCTTTAATAATTTCACTTTGAGATGTCTCGATTTTCCCATGTTGTTTTGCAAAAGAATATCTGCCGTCTCGTCAAAACACTCCATTACATGAAACGTTGCAGATCATCCTCGAAACAGTCCCCCTTGTGTTGACAAGATAGATAAACATGACATATGCGCATGCGCAAGCGCATCAAGACGTCACGGAAATGATTAGGAGCTAAATTTGGAATTAAATGTTATAATTGAACAGAGCAAGTTACCATTCGGTGTAAGGTCGAAGCGGCCAAGTATGCGACGATTCTCAACAAGGCAATGGCAGAACACACATTTCGGTGGACGCTGTTCATTATATTATTGGACATGTTTCGTATTATCGGATAAGTTAGGTGTTCGCTTAAGCGCTGCGGGTGACGCACTTTCAGAGGTGTCCATAAAATACATCATAGGATATAAATTGATTCACAGTATGCGGCATTATAGAGCTTTAAACTTGTGTCAGACATCTAAATAATGTCGTAGCCAAGTCATTAACAATATATTGTCCATCTCTATATGACTGGTTATTCAATAAAACAAAACGTTTGCTAATGACGGCTGCATGTACCTACATTGCATGAGCTTGTGTGAGATAAATTTGGAAATATTTTGCATGACTTAAGAACCATAAATACATAATGTATTTAAAACGGTAGATATCATATTGGTATTTTGAAGTGTTAAGGGTGTCGAATAACAACAGTATGGGTTTAAAACATGTTGAAATTTTGTACCTTTGTAAAAAAAACGCAGGTAAACTTTAATTTTACCCGTCACCCGTTCGATGGAGATTTTGTATCACGGAGAGAGTAACTGGCGAAGTAATACCTGTCACACGTTGGACAAAAATGTTGTGTAGTTTATTTATAGAAATTAGTGTTCGTTAACTTTAGAGTTGAAGTTCTTTTTTCTTTTCTTTTTTTTTCTTTTTTTTTCTTTTCTTTTAAAAATAGGGACTTTAGGCAAAAGGTTATTTCATATCAACATCACACTACTCCAATACCACATGACAAAGGTAAAAAAAATGTGATATTGTTTTACATACTCCAACTCTCGCCTCTGATATACACAATTCAGTTGTAAAGCCCCAGTCACACTGTCACTCTATTGCCAATGGTATACCCTGGTTGTTCCCGGTTTCTTTATAAGGTGGCAAATATTGGTCTTCTCTCCAATTTGACAATCTACGGTGTTGCTGGGGTGTTGTTACGGATATTAAGGTGTTTATACGATTACACTACGATAGATGCCGACACTACTCCGATACCACTACGGACCTCTACGATAGGCCAAGGTAAATCCAGGTTCCTCTAAGGTATCATCACGGATTGTCAAGGTTTGACTACGGTTTGTCCCGGGTTTCCACGGTTGTGTTGCGGTGGCGCTACGTCATCACCGGTTCCCTCACGGTGTCACTGCGGTAGCGCTACGGTTTGTCACGTGACGGCCCGGGGGCTATATATATTGGAACAAATTTTCTAATTCAAAATCGTTTCTCTTTAATGAACCAAACGAGAAGGAAGTCTCACACTACTTTAAGCCCCCTTTTGTTTCGTTGCTGAATATCTGGGACCATCACCATGTAGTTTGCAACTTGCTACATGTTCAATTCTAGAAGCCATGTCATCAGCTGAAGTTTGTTTCTGTGATTGATGATGACAAAGTCTATGATGAAACCCTATCGAAGACCGAGTTAAAACAGATTTTGTTCCCAATTTATAGCACACTGACCCGGAACCGTAACAAACTTTATTCCTGCCGTCACTGCCGTAAAGCAAACGTAGTTCCACCGTAATATAGACGTAGTGTACTTTGGAAATCATGGAGAAACCGTGGATCGTCGTAGTGATATATTTTCAATGCCTCCGCTAGGAGTCGAACCCGGGACCTCTGGTTTACTAGTCTTACGCTCTACCGAATGAGCTAAAGAGAAATTCTCCCTAGCCGAGACGGTAGGAAGCGGCTAGTATTTTACCAGGGTGACAATGAAATCGTTTTAGAAACGGCACATACCGTGTTAGAACACGGTTCACCATACAGGGGTCGTTGGTGGTCGTAATGACACCGTATTATTGCCATGAGTCTCCCTAGTGCTGCTGTGAGTTGGCATGACTCCCGAACACTACGGTCACCCCCGGATGGCCACGGAAGCCTGCATGGCGATTTTACGGAGGTTCTTCGGAAAGACCGGTGGTACTACGGTTACAATATATTTTTCAAAATACCATGGCTCGGCTACGAAAGACCCCGGATTTTTTAGACTGTTTAAAACTACCGTAGCGAGCTACGAATCACCCAGGATAAACACAGATTACCCCAGCTTCAATACGAACTCGCTACGGATTACCCAGGGTTTTTCCCGGTTAACACCACCGTAGCTCACAGTGACTATATACCGGCACAGTCTGACTGGGGGTTTATGTTACACTTCTTACCGGTAACATTAACTAACCTTAAATATCATGAACACAATTTTACAACAGCGAGAATCAGTATTTGTATTCTAAACGTGAAATCGACACTTCATGAAGTCCAAGCTTTATAGAGTATGGCTACTAATACTTAAACATTTCAGATGGTCCTTTAACTGTGATGTTGACCCCGACGACTACATCCTACACTTTAACAGAAGGACAGACTCTCCCTACCGTCATGTCCTTGTCTGACTGTAACCCAGTATGTGCCTACAGCTGGACAAAGGATGGACAGTCCCCCACAACAGGGTCAGATCTCCAGCTCACCAATATACAACGTGGTCAGACGGGCGTGTACCGGTGTACGGCCAGTAACGGATACGGTAGTCGGACATCTATTGACGTCAGTGTTACTGTAAACTGTACGTATTAATAACCGTGACATGGTTGTCTCTTGCTAGCTCTGTAATTGTCATAGGAATAAAATAGTATGATTTTTTCTTTGTTTAGGAAAATACAAAATGGAAGATATTTAATTATGTTTGTATTAATTTACAATTTACCATGCTTTTATAACTAATCTCGCCAGTGACTACAAATGATTGACGCTAGAATATTTTTCAGAGGATTATATCTATTACCTCAACAGCCGTATTACGACGTCGTTTAAAAGAAAGTTAATATTAACATTTTAAACTCAAAATAAGTCAATTTTATTGATATATTTTACCTTTTGATTCAATTGAGTTTTCGTCTCAAACAAAACGGTTTGAAATCGGTATGGTTAATTGTCCAAGGGGTAAAAGTGCCCCCCCCCCCCCCCTCCGGTAACTCACATTTAAGTGGAAACTTTATTATTCACTGGATACTGGATCCAGGTATTTTTACCATTTGAAAAAAACAAACGCTTCTCTTTGACAATTGAGTAACAATCATTTGAGGTTACATAAAATATATCGCGCTGGTCACAAACAAGTATAATTTAAAACCAATTATAAAGGTGTTTTTCTGAAATGAGTCTTAGTCTTGAAGAAGAAATACACTAAAGATATATTAACATATTGAGATAAAACAGGACTAAAACAGGTGATGGCTAATAAATAGCTCATGCCTGACAATATTGCCGATATAACATTATCATATTGACCGACACATATAATTGTTTGTATCTAAGCATTACATAGACATTATTGTAAGCAATAACATAGTTTTCACCGGCGATGTATGGTATCCTGCGATCAAGGATACTATTTTGACACTCAGAAAACATGCTATATGAAACTTCTAGTCAGTGTGTGATGTGTATGTGTTTATCTTGTAGACGGTCCCGGGGCGTCTGTTTCAATTTCTCCACCGGACAATACCTACACCAGGACTGAGGGGGATACGTTACCGGATATCACCTGTACAGCTGACTGTAGACCTGGCTGTACCTTTGTCTGGACAAAACCTGACAACACCAACTTTACTGCCTCAGCTGTGTTGTCACTGGGACAACTGGACAGATCAGAACACGGGACGTACAGATGTACGGCTAGGAATGTTGCCGGAGAGTCAACTACAACTACCAGTGTTATCGTTACAGTACAGTGTAAGCAACTTAAACTAAATGTTCATCTGAATCTGACTCAGTAGGGCATTGTCCGTTTAGAAAAAAGATGAACATATCAGTTAACTCATTTCTTTAAATCGTAAAATTAACGGTTGAAAAAAATATATCAGTGTGAAATTGTATATGCATCACCTATGTGTACAGCCTCTGCAAAAGTAAATGACGAAATCATCTGTAGTTAGGGGGCATATAAACAGCTGTACAACTGAACGATCGGGAGGGGGATATGAAGGAAGTTATAGACGTAAAATTTACAAAGCTGGATACATCTGATTAGTATAGACAGTCAGCGTGCAGTTCGTTGAATATGACAACATCTATGCTTTACATCACACATAGACTCATACACAATGTACCGTTTATTAAAATGGTATTGATTGCAGAGACACTCGCGAATAATCAGTGTAGTTGAATACAAAGTAAATGGTTACATTGGTTTGGTTAACATATATTTGTATTGTGGGTAGTTATACAAGTCCTCCACTAATTTTATTCAATAACCAACAGCGTGCATGTACAAAGATATCACATCAGTGTTCATGTTATATTGAATCTATTGAACAAGTTCAATAATTTGATTTGACACGAGATTTAAAGCAAATTTTTAAATAAGTTATATAAGTACACACGAATGTATGATTATTTTTTTATCACAGAAAACAATAACAAAACAAAAAAAAACATATACATACAAATGGAAGAGACCTGTTTTGCATTCTTAAAGTTACAAATTATTGCATTAGCACCTCGAAAAAAAAAAAAAAAAAAAAAAAAAAAAACACGTTTTTATTGTAGACGGTCCTGGTACCTCTATCACCTTGTCCCCACCTGACACTTCTTACTCCAGGACCGAGGAGGATACGTTACCGGACATCATCTGTACAGCTGACTGTAGACCTGGTTGCACTTTTGTCTGGACAAAACCTGACAACACCAACTTTACTGCCTCGGCTGTGTTGTCACTGGGACAACTGGACAGATCAGAACACGGAACATACATATGTACTGCTCGGAATGATATTGGAACCTCAAAGACAACAACAACTGTTACCTTACAATGTAAGTACGATTGGTTTCTTTTGATATGTGCGCAGTAAGCAGAGCTTTAATATCATCACACTGTCCGTCACTCCGTCTGTAAGCCAGCTTACATAATCTTGTAACTGGTACCAGTGTTTGAACGAAACCTTTGCCTCTGTGTAATTTCTGAGCAGATCTTCTAATATGTTAATGGCCATGACAGTTTAACCAATTCTTATTAATCGAACTCATTTGCAAAATATAAAGATATTATTGTCTTAGTTGTTTGACATTTAACACGAAAAATCAATATGATATGTTTTGACAATAAATATATATATGTCAATTATGTAGGCGCACATACACGTAGTACACACTTATATCTGTAGTTTGACCCACGTTAAAGTTGGCGGAAAATTCCATAAATGCAAGACACCGCCTACATTAATAACACCTATACTTCTTAGCTATTTATAAAAAAACGGTCATGATATTTTAACACTTATGAAACTTGTGATATTTGTTAGAGATCAAAGTTATTCAAATTAACACTTTCATTTCCTGGTATGTAGGCAGTGTTCACTTTAAACATAATTGCCTTTGAAAACTTCAGAACGAGATTTGTTACACGCTTTGGCAATGGTAGATTGTACATATAGAGGATCTTACATGAGTGACAATGTCATAATAATTTTACTATACCAGTTCAATTATTTGATATGACATGTACACGAATGTAAGATTTTATTTATCTCATAACATTCATAATTTGAAGAAAATTTCAAACGCAATTAGAATTGTATGTGTTATCAGCTGACTCTATATAGGAAAAAGTTGTTCGATCATTGTTTAGTCGTTCCACGCAGTGCAAAGTAGTTTCAGATTTTGTGTTTAGAAACAGTGAAATTAATAATGACAAAATTACGGTTACAAATTCATTTAATATATCAGTAACTGTATCATGTGGTATAAAAAAATGAAAGAATTCCCTGGCGTAGGAATATTCTCCCTCAGTTTTCATTAATCGCAGCACCTTTAGGTTTTCTTACATGTGTGTAATACCATGTTTATCACGTGGCCGTATGACATCTAAAATTGGTTTATTATGTGATACAAGTTTTGTTTTGTAAGTGCGTCCGTTGTAAATACATGATAACATCATATATAATGAGTGCCTGAACAAATTTGGTTTATATTTACATCATGATATAGTAATACAAAATTATACAGAGGAACATATTTTCGCGGTTATCGGTCAACGATAGAGGACAATCGTATGGTGAAATCAAGTTGTAAACGTGACTTGATTTTGTGGTTATCGGCAAGGTTAACGGGTAAGAATTAAACCTTGCGTACAAGATATCTGATATATTTCAACATCATATTTACACCAAAATATGGTTACATCGATATTAACACATGATAAGACAGTGGTGGCCATCATCCAAACTTAATGTTTAAAGTCAAAGTTTACACATTTCTACTTCTTGACAAAACGACATCTGTACAACAGAAACCAAATTCACTTGATATGTATACAACAGCTTGATAATGTCCCGTGTACAGGTATGTAGGGGTACACGTTTAAGAGTCGGTAGTTAAAGGGAAACAAGGGTTACACTGGAAGTCTTAAGGGCTTTATCCTTGAAAACATCACACTGATTGCTGTTATTTGTTACCAAAAGAGCGCTTTTGCATTTTGACTCTTTCCAAAAAAAGCCTGATCTCTTAATTGATGATGGGATTACTCTTTATTTAAGCATGTTTGCTGAAAAATAATCACTTAGCATCCTAGTTAATAAATCAAAGATAGATATATTTACCCTTTGTAGCCTAAAACTTGACCTTTCAATTTTTGAAATTATGAAGCCATGATGTGACCACTCTCAAAGTGATGATATGAAAAGAAACAATTAAGTTCCTCGTATAAGTCAAAAGCTTAAGGGGAATTAGTTTCCTTAACAGGAATATTACTCTAGGGACTTCATGACTTTGGTTATCATTTAGCAGCAATCAAATTTCGTCAAATGGAAAAAACTCCGATTAATTTCGCTTTTAATGCTTTCTTGACATAACAAAAATAGACAAACTTTTCCTGATAGTATGTATATTAAAGTAAACATATATATCATATATATGTATACTATTTTAAATTATGTGATATATATGCTGTAAATTTGTGTTGTTTTGAACGTTGGCTATAATGAACGTGTCTGGTTGTATGTTTAATCTTATTCATATCTTTTTTTCAAATTTAATTACTGGAAACTGTGTAATAAACAGACACAAAATTATCTAAACATGTTTCCCCAGATGGGCCAGGAGACAGCATTGCATTCGAACCGATGCAAGATATAGTAGAGAGAGTTGAAAACCAGACTGTCCCAAACATAAAATGCTTTGCTGACTGTAGACCACCATGTACGTATAGCTGGTCCAAATCAGGTACTGTTCGTCCAAATCCACTGTCTCTGTCGAAAGTCACGAGGACCAACGCTGGGACATACACGTGTATAGCTAATAACACCATCAGCAAAGGAACGAACGACTGGGACCTTATTGTGAAATGTAAGCATTTATTATGAAAATTTGCTCACATTTAAAAATATAACTTATTTACTCGATGTGCTGAAGTAAATGTTTCATCAATACACCTATATGTTTTACTGGTAACGGTAACTGTTTTATTGTTACCTTTCATACAAACTTCATTGAAGATGATTTCATAAACATGTATTGTGTTGATATTGATATCAAACTCTGGTATATAACAAGGGACATGTTTATTAAAGGTCTCACTTTTGTATCATATTAAGTGTATTTTTTCAATAGATTACTTATTTTATGATGTTATAAATAATGTAATTTCCTGAATTCTTTTTTATCCATTTTTCTTTATAACACGTCGATTGTTTGTCGTTTTAATCCTATAACGCATACATATAGATCTGGAATTAGAAGTTACTGCAGGTAATTATTTGAAAAACTAAATATCAAGACAAATGTGGAAATCCTATGACATGTTTTCATAACAGTTAGCAGCTTTTTATTGAACCGTTATGTTTGACATTTTTGTATATGTTAGTTAAAATTTTCAATTAATGGGAAGACAAGTTACTTCGTACTTTTGAGAGCAAGAACATCATTTCAGCAGAGTCATGCAAATTGAAGTATTCATTTGAAAATTTAGTTTGAAGATGCAGTGACTCCAATGAAACTTATACTTTATACATGTACTTGAACATCCACACAATGTTGAGAGGTAAAGGCAAGTGTCTAACCATCCATCACTTACATATATGTATCCCATGCGTTGTTATTGAAATTGACTAGTTGTTTAACAGTTTTCATTACACATAACATGTTTTGGAAACGAAATTATCTTTATACCCAATACCTTCGCCTTCACCACGCAAATCAACTACGAGTTGCATGAGTAATGGATTGTCCTCCAAGCCCCCTTAGCATTACCTATGGAAAGTACCTATGGAAATGAATATGCTCTTTCGGTAGTACATTGAAGGCAGCACTTTATTTTACAAGCCCCCAAGAGCTTTGTTCTGCATGCAGAAACAATGAAATAAATATGTTAACAAATACTGAAGCTACTGTAAACATCAGATATTTCCCTGCATTGCAAATAAAAATAAACATGATCATGATCGTTTCAGACACAAAGGCCCTATGTCATCATGGCTCAGACTTTTATAGCCGTTTTCTATCAATAACTTAGTCACTTTTTTAATAATGTGTCATACAGTAAAGTTGTGGTTTACCTATATTAGCAATAAATAGTATACACGTATAGCGACATGTATGATAACTACATCTGTTCGCATATTTCAAAGTTTCTTGAATGTTTATCATGTAATGTGTTAAAATCATAACAGAAAAAAATAAAACACAAGTATAGTTTAACTGTCATTATATATACGTCCCGGCGCCATAACGTGTCACTAATGACACGAAATCTTCATACATTTTCGTCATTTTTATAAAATAAATATTAACAAATGATTTTGTCATACAGGTGTGTTTCTTCCTCTTGGAGTGAATCATATATTTGTTTCTGTAATCTCGGAATTACGTAACAAATTATTAACCAGAAATTGAGTAGATGATTCAGCTCCTATCCAGATTGAAATCGATTTGTTTCGTCAGACGTTAACTGGATTAAATTCTTTATTGAAAAATCATCGAATTCAAACCAAAACGTTATTGTAATGCATAGATACATAATTAGTTATTCTACATTTCAGTTCCTGCTGAAATAGACAGCCTTGAGTACAACCAAGGAGACGCTGATGTGACGGAACACGGATCCAAGACTCTCATTTGTAAGGTGGAGAGTGTCCCATCGTCTACAATAACATGGTACTACAAAAACAATGACAAACAGCTGTTTACCGCCACAGATGTACTGGAGAGTAGCTACACCCTGACTACTGCTGGCTGTCTGGATACAGGACTTTACACATGTTCTGCTAGGAACAGTGTATCCAACACAGCAGTGGTCAAGGACATACGGATCAACGTTTTGTGTATGTTGTATTTTCTGTATTAATTCGAAAACCACGAAATCAATATCTGACCGAATTGTTGACGTTAACAATGATGATTATTCTTTAGTCACTACTAATATATATATAAATACATTCTTACTAAAAATACCTCATGTCGACTTTATGATTAAAATCAACTTTTTTGCAGCGTTTCAGTTGAGTTAGAACCACTAGAATGACCGAAACAGTAAGCAACCGATACATGCACATTATACAAACGGCGATTTTTATATTATTTCTTATCGAAATATAGCGGCACATCCATTTTAGTTGATATAATCACAAATAATATTGTTTCTCCATAGATCAAATATGTTCAAAATAACGTAGGCAAGTGTTTTGTTAAAATGAAAAAAAAAATGGCTAATCTTTCCGTCGACTGCTGCTTCTCGTCTCCAAATTGAGAGTCATAAGACGACCTAAGCTCTAAGTCATGACCATATTTTCTGTTCGCGAACAAACAAAATAAAGTCAGTGAATTAGTCAAAGGTTGATAAAGTCGTTGAAACCATGTCGCAGTGTTTATATTGTGCTCTGATGTAAGTTGAAAACTCAATGAACATTTATTATCAAAATCGACAAACGTATCTTCTCGAGCATTCAGATCTCGAATGATCAGATAATTCGACCATATCTCTCGACCAGGTGTCACAGCTCACCAGTGTTCCTTTAAAAGGAAACCAGACAAAGACATAATTGAAATTGTTTTCCCGACGTTAGACATTGCATCAGTGCTTATTTCGAGAACGATACTTGGAGTGTTCCGTTCTATGGCAACAGTATTGCAGTTTTCGGGAAATTTGTTCAAAATGATTAAATCATTGTATCCATATGATCAAATGGGAGGTGTTTTAAATCAAATGCCAAACTTTCGGTTGAAAGCGTTGTTTCCCCTACTTTTTGTATTGTCTTTTTCAGGTTTTGTTTCCATATGTTAAGAAAATTTCGATGCATATTGATATATTGAAAACATAACAACAATACGAACGCTTTTGATGTTTCATTAACAAGCACTCTAAATATATTGCGAAAACGTCACTTTTTGCATTATCCATACCCCTACCCTCCAATATAACATTCTACTGAGATCAAAAGGCGTTATCAGCGGTTGCTATGAGATTCAACTATACAGAAATTATTATTTGTGAAAAAAAAAGAACAACTTTGCGTGACTTGAAGTATGATAATACGCATTTACAGATTTCAAACAGTATGGAGTTCGTTATAGAAAGCATGAATAGATAATACTATGATATGGTTGATACTAAGGGAAACACAAGAAATGGCCAGGGCGCTTATCAATATCATTCTTGCTTCAATAAACATGGCAACTATGAACATATATGCCTTCAGTTCAGGGTTCACACCACCTTTACAACATTCTTACGCTCAAACTTTCGCCAGAAAATGTTCTTGCGACAAATTTTACATTTATGAGTAAAAATATGTTAACCCTTTCACCACTGTAGACCATAATGGACTTCTCAAGATCAAAGCATGAAAGAGTTTACTAAAATTACATAGTGGGGAAAGGTTTAAAGGCATGCACAAGGCGCCGTGGTCAAAATATTAAGTGCAATTCTTCCCTTTAGCTTAGATATTTCTTAACTATAGCATCACTATTACTCTTTAATCTGTTTGGTACAAAGACGTTACGTCAGTGTCTCGATTACCTCATGATTCCCTACAATATTTAGATTACAATTTCGTGTCCCTAAATAATCCATGTACTAGATTACATTTGTCTTTTTCTTTGATTGCAGTTTTTTCTTAAAAAATATTTCTTATAAATTCAAAGATATTGATAAAATGTTTCCGATTCAGAATAAATGTTATCATTAAAGAAAGGTCAACGTTAAAAACAAAACAAACAAAAAAACTGAATTTCGGTCCAGATCCGCTATGACAGTTACATGTGTATATATTTAGTCAACTTATTATGTGTATATATTTAGTCAACTGCTAGTTTGTCCGAAATAACGTTTTTGAGGGAGGAAAATGACATACAGCAAATAAATGTGTCCTAATTAAATCATGTCATGAAGTATTCTAGTGAGTTAAATGTTTCGACAGTCTGACGTTTTCCTTTTATGTAATTTAAGTTGTTTTGTAAGCATTACGTTCTGAATAATCACAGAGTTGATGAACATATTGGCCTAGTTATAAAGATTGTGTTTCATCGAACATTATTGTTTGCTTTTAAATACTAGTTAATTATGGTTGGATGTATTGGAAAACGATTATTTATACCTCTCAAGTATATCCCCATTACCCCTGGTTAGTAGTTAGGGCTTCTGACCACTGATTATCACGTAATGTTTGATACGTACACAGTGTGCCAATAGGAATACCATTCATATGGGATTAGTGATTGTAACAATAGCGTAACACTAATTAGTTAATTGGGCAGTAAATTCATCATGATAAGGAAGCTAGATGGTTCCTGTTTACATTTGGTACAGCTATGTACTGACACAGGACACATTTGCGTAAGATATTGACAGAACAACTGGCATTATTACGCGCCCAAAACTCGCCAGAACTATTTATTATCGCCGAAATGTTATTAATTTCGCATTGTGCACTATTGGCGACCACTGACGTGAACCCGGCAATATTATGTTCGCTTTGTAACTAATCACGTAAGTAGAAACAACGTAATTACGGTTTGTGCAGAATGAAAACAACTTAAACTTCACTTAAATGTCTTGGCGTAAGCTATGTTGAAATGTTAATTGTGAATTCACTTGAATGATGATAACGTCGACAAAACACGTTGTCATGTAAATGGCGTACTCTAGGGTAAGCTGTAATATTAGCAACGGATGTCGTTAAAGAAAACGCCGTTAGTTTGGCAACGTAATGAAAAGAGGCCCGTAACATTACGTCTACTGAACCCGACCGCTTGCTTGAAAACATAATTGAGTTCGTTACGTCAATTAAAACACACCGTTGGCTTCATAACGTAACAAACGGTAAAGAAAACATTGAATACAAGGTGGTCTGGAGTTTATTTGTTTGTCCAACCTTTTTAAAATAAAAACAAATATCAGAGTATAATCCTTTGATAAATATATAAAATTAAAAGTTATCAAATAGAAAAAAGCCAATATAATTAGTCATGACACGTTTAGGTGGTGTAGCTTTACGGAATTGTTTGACGTCCAGGTATTCACCAAAAAAGGTTTCCTAAAGCAACCCATACCTCATTCACCATACATCAGTATACTATCTTTATGACATCAATTAAATATTAAATCATATTTGCGTGCGTGGATGTGCGGTAGTATGTGTGTCTGTATATATATGTGTGTATCTGCATATGTGTGACACTAAATCCTAGAGCAATACATTGCCAATAGTTTGTTTCTTTTTTATATTCCATCCAAACTAGGTTCGCCGCGCCTTGATCCAAGAGTGTCCACAGTACGAAATATGGGGTTGGCCACTCATGCTATTCTAACTATGAATGCCATGTTTCTGTCAAACCCGGAACCTGCATCATTCACATGGACTTTCAAAAACTCTTCACATAATTATTTTACTGAGCTAAACGACGGGACAGACAACTTTGTTATACATAATACACCCTTTTCATCGAACCTGTCAGCTTTATCAGTCGGGACACGTACGAACATAAAAGAGGCCTGGTTTGGATTATATAATGTTACAGCAATAAACAGTGAGGGCAACGGGACAGTCACTTTCACAGTTACTGCTAAAGGTAAATTCATCATTTAGGTACAAAACCGGCATTTTTAGTAAATTCCAGTCGCTTTGCCTTGTTTTTCTCTTGGCGTTTTCGTGGTGTGCTGATAGTGTAAATAAAACCTTATCTTGTGCAGGCGTAGTATTTGATAAGGAAGATCACTCATAAACTTTATTTTAAAATATCTTTTTTGAGATGTGCTTTGAACATGCGGTATCAATTTAGTCAACACATGCAAATTGACATTGTGAAAGCAGTTCCGACGGCTAGACTTTTTGTCTTTCGAGAAAATAGGTATTTACATAATCCAATCCTGATTTTTATCTTTCGCGTATGGCAAAAACATGGAAACCTGGCCAGGTTATGTCGTTTTTATGTTTTTGTAACCCCGGGAATCCTACTCGTTGATGTGTGAAACTGCCATGTGTCATACACTGAAAAGTAATCGTCTGAACACAGATAAAAACATTCAATATCCATTTTTTTAAGATGAATGGCATATCCCCGATGTACCTTTTGTATCAAATACTGATGAAAATAAACAAAGCAAAGTCACAGACACCTAGCAAATATTATCTTCCTGTTCTGGTACGTGTTACCCTCAGTGACCCCATTCTTGATAGTTTTACAGGTATTGTGGCATGCATTGGATACTTGGGATAAATACAAAATAAAGTGATCAGTAATCAAATGCTTCCTTATTTGACACGAGTGTTCCGGTATTTTTTAGTGTGTACAGCCAAAGGGAGCAAACGATTGTTAAAAGATTCGATTCTGAGCACGATTTGTGTAAGATAAGCGCATCCTGTGCGCACGGTCCTGTTGGTATGCTGTCGCAGGCTCACAATAACCTATTTCCACTCTAAAATATATCTAAATGCTGCAGCCGAATTTCCTTGATTATCATCCATAAAATGTATGCATATGTTTAATATATTGTAATATTTGACTACATTTAAAACATATTCATTTATACTAAAAACCATAGAAAATCCAAGTCCACCTAAGATTTTGCAAGTTGACTGTGGAAACCAAACGTCTGCCGAAGTATCGTGGAAGCACAGTTTTATCGTGTTTTATTCAGCATGGACGCCTTTAAAAGTTCGATAGAAGTGTATCCCATGGACATTGCATTTGAAGACGAAAGGAACATTTATAGTGTATATATAGACAATTTGGTGGCAGGACGAGTATATACATTTAAGATTGCAGCATACAACACCTACGGAAATACAACATCACTTGATGCTGTTAGATGTACAGTTCAGGGCGGTAAGTTAGTTACAATCACCTTTTGATACGGTGTTAAAGGTTAATATATTAGCAATGCGAAGAACTTATGTTTGTACATAGGTATAACTATTATATTGTGTATGTCAAGCGTTCGAAGCATTTAAGCTCGATGCCAAGACTTTCCATTAGACTTTTGGCATTCCAGTTACAACAAGTTTTGCCCTTCTCTTGACGGACCCTTTTACTCCCTTATCCACTTTTGATAGTTATGGGTCTGAATTTATTGAAAAGCTAACCACAACTGGCAAACAAAATCTTGCTATGTCCACCCCACCAATTTTTCAATATATCATGAGTTGTTTTTAAACAACATGAACTCATATGATTAAATGTCGATGTCTTAGTGACAAATTGACAAAAGAAGGTTTTGAGAGATACAGTTTAGAATACAGGCTCCTTTTTGGTTTCATTTGCAATCTTATTACATAAAGATGCCATGCTATGGTCGATGCGTTTGATTATGCTCACCTTGTTGTTTCTTTGTCAATATTCTAGGTTTTACTTTTAAATAACTTGGCTTTGACCTAGATTTACACGGAAGGTTTCGTAGACAAGCAGAGGACGCTCACCTTTCCAGAACTCATTGTCTTATCCTTCTTAAAACTTATTAATTGTATCTTTATCATATAAATGTGTCCACTGTTTATATTTTGCCCTTATATTATCACTGTTGAGTTCGAACGACTTAAATACATGTCACATTTTAGCTCACTGTTTGATGACAACAGTTCACTTAATGGATAAGGTAATTTATTATCATATATTTATTGGTTTACAAAAATATACAGATTCTATTTTTTGTTAGATAAAGAATGTTCCTGCGGTACCGACAACATGTATGTAACGGGAGTTGCCCTGATTTGTACCAGTATTCTCACGCTCCTGTTAACAGTTGGACTTGGAATATTCATTAGTCGTATGTATATATTACTCAAATCTTGATTTGAAAAACAAAAAGGATATTGCAAAAATCATATGTTAACAATATTAAAAAAAAAAAAAAAACTGATCAATGTCTTTAACTTGTTCTGTCTAATGGTTTATATCACGGATGAAACATACTCAAGACAACTGCATTACTTCAATTTACGGTCGTTATCTGTTAAACGATAAACAAGTACACACTACTTTTAACATCTACTTATGTTATTTTACAGGAAATGGTAGACTGCCTTTTATGTAAGTAATTTAATGCGGACACCAAATCGACATATATTCTATTTTGGTGTTCATTTGTTATTTTGTCTTGTTGTTAGTACCTTGTTTATATTAATGATAGTATAATGTTGTATGAAGTTTAAGTTAAAAAAACGTGCTAAATACAAATCATCTGTCTATGTTAAGAAAAAAATGTTCCGATATTTGAAGGTATATTTTGAATTGAAAGCTGTAAATTCAAAATATATAATAGTTTTGTATATTGTTTTCTAGAAAAGGTCAGCATCTTAAACAAAGGGAATTTCAGAACGTGCAACTTTCAGAACGAGGTAAGATCAGTGAAAAATGCTTGATATTCTTGTACACGTTGTTTTAGCGATAATATCCAACACCAATACATTATTTTCTATATACAATTCTTAACGTAGAGTAAATTTCGCAATATCGGTAAGGTTGCATGTACAATTCATAACAATACAATACCCAATGCTATATAGCATTCGTTTATTTGTACAAAAGTGAAAAAAGAAAATTTTGATTAATTTATAAAATTTCTGTTTCAGCTGTGACACCCAATGAAGAGGAGGACGAACGGTAATATTGTTTGAACATTCAATTCTTACTCAAAACAACATCTTAGCGTTATGTTTTTATTTTATTAGCTCACCTGGCCCGACGGGCCATGTGAGCTTATACCATGGCGCAGCGTCCGTCGCCCGTCAACTTTTTCCTTTAAAACGCTACTTATCCTTAACGGCTCAGAGGATTTTGACTAAATTTTGTCTGGAGCATCATTGGCCAAATGGTTCTCAGTTTTGTATAAACGGACGGTATGGTCCCCCTGGGGGCAGAAGGGTGGGGCCAAATAGGGGAAAAATAAGTAAATCTTTAAAAATCTTCTTCTTCTCAACCAATAGAAGGATTTTGACCACATTTGTTCTAGAGCATCTTTGGACAAAGGAGTCTCAAGTTTGTATAAACGCAGGGTGTGGCCCTTCTGGGGGCGGATAGTCTGGCCCAAAAGGGGAAATAGAGGAATTTGTTTCTCCTACTATACGAGTGAATGTTTATGGACAAAGAAATCAATTTTGTATAAACAGGTGTGTTGGCCTCATTCTTTGGGCCAGATGGGTGGGGCCCATTATGGGAAACAGGAAAACATTAAAGATCCTTCTCCTTTTGTATCGATGAAGGGATTTTGACCAAATTTAGTCTTGAGCATCATTTGCCAAAGGGTTCTCAGTTTTGTATAAACAGATAAACAAAGGGTATGCCCAACCCTACCCACCCCTGGGGGGAGGGGGGGGGCAGAGGGGCGGGGACAAATAGGGGGAAAATATAAGGATTTTGACCAAATTCGTTTTAGAGCATCTTTGGACAAAGAAGCTTCAGGTTTGTATAAACGGAGGATGTGGCCCCTCTTGGGGCGGATGGGCGGGCCAAATAGGGGAAATACATGTAGAGGATTTTGTATTCTCCTACTTGACAAGTGAAAGAATTTAAACCACATGCAGTCTGAAGCATGCTTAGGGACAAAGTAATGCATTTTGTATAAACTGAGGGGTGTGGAACCCCTTCTTTGGGGCAGATGGGTGGGGCCGATTAGGGGAAATATAGGAAAACATTAAAGATCCTTCTTTTTCTGTACAGGTGAAGGTATTTTAACCAAACTTGTTCTAGAGATTATTCGTTCTTCGGCCGAAGGGAATTTAATATTTATAAAAAAGGTACTAGGAAATAAAAGGTAGTTTGAAGTAGAAAAAAGATAACGATCCGAACTAATTCTATTAGTGCAGCAGGTTTATTCTGATTGCTATCGTCTCTTACAATACATGATATTAGAAACGGCAGTTGTATTATTTTCTCGATCTCCGACCTGCAGCGGTGTATCGTTATGGTTTTGAACAGATACATAGTGATATGTCTTTTAACTGTTAAATTATAATGCTTCAAAACACATTATTGAATTGTTGTATCTAGCTTTATCTATATCTTCACAGATCTCCATACGAACAACTTGATACGAATGAAATTACCAAGGCGTCTGTTTACTCTGAAATAGGAGGTCATCTTCCAGGTAAAACATGCAATCGTCGTATAAAAAATGATGCATTTTCTATACTTTGGCCCCCAAAAGAAACGTTAAATGTTTGTTATGCTATTGTTTCTTTAATGTACAGGAAATTATATAAATTCACACTTTAAAAATCAATATATGTTGTATCAAAGGATTTAACACCAGTTTCATTGAAATGTCCCAATGAAACGACAAAACTACCTTTTATCCAGCGTACGTAATATTCAAACATGAAAACTACGTTGCACAGAAGCGATCAACCGGTTCAACGATCTCATCGATGTCTTCTACCACAGTTCATATAGGAACTCCCTCCAATGTTTCAACGCTTGAGGCTGCTGACGTCCATTTCTCACCGTTCCGTTTTACTGATCCCTGCTCAGTGGAGTAGAAATCTGGAAAAAAGCGATGGCCACTCAAACATTTTGACATTATGTTGACAAGGAAATTCCGTGTTGACAAGGAAAATCTGTATTGACGCGTACGACACGAGCACATTCATATCTTACTGAAACGTGTCGTCATGTGTAATAATAAAATTCAGATGTAATGAACATGTCACATGTTGAATTATGTAAACAAAAAATTATGAGGGCAGTATATATGGGCTTTATTTACTTTACAATTATGAAACAGGTATTATCAATTGATACTCAATATCTTGTTGGTCCTGCTGGACCAAGTGGTTTCAGTGTTGGAGGAAAATTAAGTGTTGTTTCATCTGTATATGAGTAGAGTGCATACAGTTTGCAGAATGCATTGAATACAAACTGTAGAAACTGTGTTATTTACATACAAATAAATGGTTCCGGGAGATAATGTATCTGTGTAATGTTGCTTGTTTTGTAGGTCGCCGGAAAGATCCAGTCAATGAAAAGTGAGTTTGTATTATCACATATTTTTAATACATTTTTGTCACATCATTTAGTGTCTTCAATTTTTTTTACTTGTAGATTTAGGATGGGCATAATTAATTTAAGATATTTAATTTTTGTTTAAGCAGAGAATACGAGTCATTGGAGGGTCGGTCTAATCCAAACGTCTATGAAGAGCTCCAAGGTAAAGTATCTGGTATGTATGGATATATTTTCAGATACGAAATACATGAAATATAATTATGACAAATCCAAACATGTGCACAACTTTTAAAGGGGCATCACGGTGAAGTGACTTTATTTTTTGTCTTTTTTTCAAATACTACATAAACATATCAAGTGAGACTCCTTATGGAAAATAACGATCGGATTTGGCTGAAATAGATTCATAAAAATGATTAAATCTAAGAAAACCATCGGTATTTGTACCTGTCTGACCAACGTTTTGTTCAGGGATTTCCCTCTAATAGCGCATGCGCATAGCACACCATTTCTTTGTAAACAAAATGACTGGCCGTGTGAAGTAAGCGAAAGAAGCGTGTTGTACCGTGTCAGCTACGAAACGAAAAGTTGTCAAATGGTCAAAAGCTAGCGCAAGGAGTACGTTACGGAATCATTATTGCAGGTGGGTAGTATTGAAAGGAGAAAATAACTGCCGTAGCAGTTAGTACGGTGCATGTATTCTTCCGGTTAAGCTGAAATGGAATCGACAGAAATCCTAGCGCTGTTTATGTTATGGATAAATATCTAAAACTATTAAGCTCGCTAGTATATTTGTCTGAGTTTAAACACAGATGAACTTAGTTTAATATGTTAATGGGCATGTATTGGAGAGAGTTTACTTAGTGTTTCTATAATTATACAGTTGTTTATGCGAAAAGGGATAAGTGACTGGTTAGTTTGATTTTTCCATGAGGCCCTCCAAGGGATAACTGTTGTGATGGCCCACGGCGAATTTTCTGGGTCAACGAGGTACGTGTTATCGAAGTCCGTGGATTTACATAATTTATAATATCACCGAGTTAAATAAAATGGAATGATTTAATTATATTGCTGAATTAAACGATTATTTTTGTTTTTACATGCACGATTTAAATTAGTACTAATATGAGTAACCGGCCTCCTCTGCCCCGGCAATATATAAAAAAAAATCAGAAAGGTTTGTCCCTTGGTGTAGGCGGGGATGTGTACACATCCTTGGTGTAGGGAAGGTGTTTAGCCCCGTACCATCGGTACCGGCCATATTCCGGTACTAAATTTAAATATATCTACTTTATGTTTATGCCTATTATCATAGTTGACATTTAATTGTAAATGTATGACGGGGGAAGGCTGTGATAAATTGTAAAAACTTGTGCCCCATCCCTTGTTTAATTTTATTGGCAACATATTTATGTTTAAAGCTGAATAAATAAAAATTCTGAATATTGGCAAGTGTGCAATTAACTTCTAATGGTTAATAATTACTGTTCAATAAGTTTGAATACGGACTTAGAAATCATATAACTTGGTTTCATAGTGCGGTAAGAAGTTACAGTTGCCTGACGGCCCCTCTCTGGGGGCCCCTTTGGAAACCGTTTTATCTCGCTCCCATCACTTGTGTTTACTGCCTAGTCAGGTGACGTTATCGGCGCTATTTTTAGCAGGGCTTTCCCGAACAATTCAAGTGGTCAAACTGGACATTTGGAACGGACTATGAATATGGGGATAGCGAGATAACATAAGTGGAAGTGCTTACAATGCATACATTCATTAAAAAAAAACGCCTTTTCACGTGATGTCCCTTTAATATAGCTTAGCATGAGTCTTTATTAACATCAAAAGACATTAGATTGTTCTGAAATATTCTGTTTTTAGATTATAACTCTTATTGTAAAAGATTTTATACACAAATCAGGTCATTGTATACTTAAGAATATTTGTGTGTCCGTTATTTCTAATGTGTGTTTGATGATTTCCTTATTCAGAATTATAATGCATGTATACATGTAAAATACATATATTTTGGGTACAAACAATTAGGTGAAAAGTAGAATCAGTACATGCAAATATATATATATATAATAATAAAAACTTGTTGAAGATCTTAGGGGACAGGTGTGACACACTAATCGCGTTCAGATCACAAAGCTAGAAGCCAACAATAACAAGTTTTCATCTTTATTTTCAGTTGAGAAAGAGATATATATCAACACCGCAATTACTGAGGGGTCTTCTGGTCACAGGAAATAATCCATCTGGTTTACAACAAGTCGTAATAACGAACAACCTGAGAACGTTTCAATTAATACGTCAGCTTTTCAAAAGACTTCTATCAGACATTACCTATCAAACGAAGACCGGAAACGTTATGAATAATAATCGATATATATTAATCATAGATCATTTCGATTGTTTTAATTATGGATAGATACAGTTGTGTGATTGCACAATGCACCGAAATAACCCTGGACACATCGTGTGCACAATTTGACAAAGAGCAAGTCAGCAGCCCTTATTTCACCTCTGCACTTGTGACAGTCCAGGCATAAGTGTTGAACATGCATACTTGGATGATTTTATTGGGTATTCAGTCGTTACAATATGACGGAATTATTTCGTTTTCCAATACACTGGTTATTTACGTGCTATTTCCGAAAACAGAGAAAGACATATACACGTTTGAATGACTAAAATTAATAGTGTGTCACTTGGTAGGTGCATATTGTTTTCCGCTCCAAAATATAAATATTTTATACCAAGAAATATTTAGAGGTTTACCATAGAGGGAGGTGTTTACTTACTATATCTTGCTATTCATATCTACAATAACAAGAATTTCCATAATACACGACATTGGTAGGATTGTCGCCCATTTATGAGTTCATCTGTCGTCAGATGACAGCCAGTTAATCAGGCGAAAACGCTAGTAAGTATGTTAATAGTTTATTTATATATTTCCATTGTACAGATCACACTTGCACTATGCTATATATGTCTCTCTCTATATATACCCTTTACGACGAACCCTCTATTAATTTTACTGTATATACATGTGTGCCCTGAATGATATTATCGTATATGATGCTCCTGGTATATTTTTAGAAATTGTAGGCTAGCAATTTGACGGCATTTTCAGATTGTTTTTATTGAAACGTGTGGAAGACGCGGTTAAATGGATACCGATAAGACGAGAATACGTTGCATTAGTTTTTTTTTTTAAATCCTGTTTGTAAAGAACTATGTAAACTAATAGTCTAGTATGAGATAATGTGTGCAATCACTTCATTCTGTTTTAAGTAGAAAATTACATTTCTACCACGGGTCAAATTAAAAATGCGAGCACATGATTTCATATCAACGCATATACATGGATTCTCCTTGTAATATTCGTCAACCAAAAAAAATGTTTTTATACGGTTTTTGGCATGTAAACATGAACTTGTGTTAACACAAATGTATTGTTTTTATTACAACGTATGTTGTATGATATACAACGTACGTAGTAACGCAACATAAATCAACATTTTAATTATTTGTTCAATTTGTATATATACATATATATATTACTCGAGTACATTACGTATTCTAGAAGGTATGGTGTTTGTTAAACTATAGTATAGATTTAATATGTTGCTAAATGATTGAAATTCTATTGAAATAGAACTGTTTTACCAGTTTTGAGGATTGGGTAACTAAATATACCAATTTTAACTTGTCTCAATTTTATTCCTTTTATTTTGAATCACGTGATCTTCAATGTCATTTAATGTCGCTTAGTTTAACAAACAACCCACTAACGCCACCATAGTACTGTACTTACCAGATTGCATTAACGTAGGACATATGGCTATTCAGGAGAAGAAGTTCGAAAAAATAACATATTTATGCTAGATTAATTTGAATTAACTTCGTTATCCTTCATCCGAACATGCGTTTAGCTAAATATCATTACTGTAGGCCTGGGTATGCAGAGTACGTTCGTTAAAATCATCAAAAATATGGCACATATGAAAATAGATGAAAGACAATCATTTAATCGAACTTTGAAATAGTTCATCACACCACGCTACTTATAATGGCCCTATACTTCTTTAAACACGAGCAGAACATCTCAAAGTAATACAAAAAAAACAACATTTTGTTATCAATACCATTTCGCAAATGTTGACATTTTCCCTAATAATATACTAGCGGAAAAAATAAACTGCGCATGTATTACCGACTGTATATACATGAAAATGTACATGCATGACCGAGTATGACACATACACACTATCCGTGTGCCATTGGCAGTTTTTCCCGTGCAGTTTGCTCTCTATAGGCGTTGACTAGTTTGCACGTTTTTCTCGTCCGGCCATCCGATTCGACGATGCAAGTTTATTTTTCAACTGTTGGGTCACTCTGTTAAGACCAGTGAACAGTAAAAACAGCATTATAACGTTTTGATTAGTGAATAAGGCTATGCCGAGGCTCAATGAAAATGACCGCCTCTGGATTATTGGTATTTTTCAAGCTGGTATGGGCCAAGCTGTTGTCTCTTAACGTTTCCATGTCCCTCGAAACACAATCCGGGAGTTGTGGAGACGACATCAACAGTTTGGCCACGTCGGCGATCGTCCTCGTGCGGGACGTCAACGTGTGACATCACGTTAACAGGACAACCGTATTTGACTTGTCCATTTGATAAATCGCTACCAAACAGCAAGTTTGACTGCACGGACAATCCCTGGGTTGCTACCAATCCGAGAATTGTACGGAACCGATTGCGTGAACGAACTATCCGTCGGCGACGTCCTGCAATCCGCCAAGTTATTTTGCCACGTCATCGTGTAGCACGTCTGGATTGGTGCAGAACGCATCTGCGATTTAGTCGACTGATTGGGCAGGAATTTTGTTTACGGGCGAGTCGCGAATCCACCTGGATAGTAGTGACGGCCGTTCCAGAGTGTATCGTCGCGTTGTAGAACGGGTCCGTGACGCGTGTGTGGTACAATGACGTTCTTTCGGCGGAGGCAGCGTTACGATTTGGCGCGGCATCACAGCCAACGGGAGAAGCCTCTGGTGGTTGTTAACGGGAATTTGAACGCTCTGCGTTACCGTGACGAGATCCTGCGGACCCACGTCGTTCCATTCGTTCAAGGGCAGCAACGTCACATTACGCTACAGCAGGACAACACCAGGCCATACACAGCTCGTGTCGCTATGGGCCTTCTGGCCCAACAGAACGTTGACGTGTTACCCTGGCCTGCTGTATCCCCCGATCTGTCGCCAATTGAACACGTCTGGGATGAAATGAAAGAACAGATTACGGGCATTACCCAATCAACCGGTGACGTTGGCTGATCTGGCTGTAGCGTTGGTACAGATCTGGAATGCCATCCCACAAGCATTCTTAAACCGTCTGATAGGCTCCATGCGCCGACGTTGCCATGCTTGCATTCAGGCAAACGGTGAACATACGAGGTATTAACTTTGTGAACTCAGTATTGACCCCTGCTGTGTTTACGTCACTCCTGAGCGGAACTTATTGATTCCATAACGTGAAAAAATGGAAGGCAACTGTTGATAAATAACAAAAAAAAATCCCTGAAAACCTTGTTGTTCTACGTCATTCACATTTTTGTTTTATAACACATTTTAGGCATGCACAGTTTCTTTTTTCCGCTAGTAAATTTCCCAAGAAAATTCAGCAATGGCGTCCACTCCATCATACATGTACAAACAAGGAATACCTTACCTTAAACAGGTCAAAATTATAATTTCAAACAGTTTCGATCGTAATCCACCTAGCAAGTAACAGGTCAAATATCATGACTTTTCAATTTTGCATTAACTTATTATAGGATACGTGATTTGATCAGGTGCACAGATGCCTAGATATATTTAACCTTCTAATAAATTACGTAGTTTGGAATAACTTTGCTGAAATATGGCTTTGTATTCAGTAGTTCTACATCTAAGGTCGAATAATCTGCGGAAATATTAAGTATAAATGATTTGATCATTTTATTATAAAATGTACATAGCTATGCTATAGATTTGCTGAGATATTGTTTAACATATCGTGCTTTAATTTATCAAGTCAAATCAGAGCAGTTCTTGTTTTTCTCTCTGTGTGAAGATCTGTATTTGTGGGTAAAACAATAGAGACCTGAATATAATACATATCGTATTGACGTTATTTTTATATTACATCATTGTCACTCCTACTGTTTTTATTGGGCACTTGTATTGTACTATACGTCCTATGATAGCATTCAAATATTGAAATATGTTAATTTAAAATAATTGGCACTTGTAAATGTTTATCTCTTTTATTTAAAATGCATGTTACTTCAAAACGTGTTTAAAAAAAACCAGAACGTTTCAAGTGAGCATCTGACCTTGTGAAGGTAATGATGCATAATTTATTATGTATGTTATAAAAAGAAATTAAATAATTATAACATGATTAAGTCCGCTTACTTAAGGATGAATGTCCCACTGCACTGTCACATTTCCTATTTTCAGTAACCCCCACCCCTTTACCCGACTTTAAATTTCGCTGGCAAGGTAGCTCAGTAAGTGAGAGCGATAGTGCAAAAATCTGGAGAAAGTCTGGGCTTAAAATCCCCATCAAGCCCTGTTTTAATTGTAACACCCAAAGCACTGTTGATGATTATATTTTTTTCTTTCATCTTCATTTATTTTACATAAAAAATCCTACAAGGTATGGTTTTCTTTTCATAAATATTTAATTAAACCTGTAGTCTTGTCAGAAAAAAAAACGGTTCCCAATGCGGTGTCTGCAGCGGAACAAAAATACATAATCGTGTGTGTAATTAGACCATTGTTTGCTTGAAAAGTTGACATTTTGAAGTTACGAGTGCTCGATTGCTGTAAAACGATATTGATGATTGATTTTTTTTATTTTTTCTTAATCTTGAATGTACAAATAAATACATGAAATTTTCAAAATACCTTCTTTTTAAGCAAGCACACAATTGGAAAAGGCAGGTAAAAGTGTCGTATACCGAATTATACTTCAATGGTCATACATAACATGAAAGACAATGTTCTTTCCCAAGGATATGGATGCATTTTGTTTTTCTTCTTCAGAAAAAGACTTTCAGACTGATATTCAATTTTGCGACCCACATGCTGTAATGAGGTTGCTCAATTATCTGATTAATTAGTAGAGTGATTCAAAGTAACAACTCCAGATGTATAAGGGATTGAAAATGGTAGATACAGCAGAAGATATATCGTTAAACTTCTGAAACGACGGTAATGAGTGAAAAGGTCCTATGTAATTTTAACATAGCTTGAAATAGTCCCTTTTAACTCTTCGTCCCGTTCATTTTGTGTGTGGTCGGTGCATATTCGAACTCTTGTGATCTTTTCTTATGTGTTCAATTGTTTCTGAATACAAATGTTTATGTTTTCCCTTTATAGTGCCTAACGTAACAACGATTGGTTTCGGTTTCTCTTTCGGTACATTCAGTAGTTTCTCCGGTCTTTCGATTCCTCAAACAGTTCGGTTGCCTTTAATTACAAAATATTAACGTTTCTCTAATTTCTTTGTCATCTTGCATAACTAGTTTCTTGACTCTTTGATTCCGAACATGTTGATATCAATCTCAAAATCCAGCGTTAATTCAAGCTACGCATTTTGTGTTCGTCCTGCACTAATGCATGTTCCTGTTTCGAGCTTTTGTATTTTGTCAACTTTCAAGTTCATAGGGATCAAATATGCCCGACACAGCTTGGGAATGAAAATGACTTTGACCTAATTTAAAGGTCACAGGGGTCAACTATGTCAAACTCTTCAAATGAATTCACCTGAAAAGCTAAACTGTATATAATCTTCAAATTTAGTGGTGGCTTCCTTGGATAAAGCCTAAAAAAGTTTAAGAATGAAAATGGTCTTGATCTCCTTTCAAGGTCACAGGGGTCAAATAGGACGAACGCTTCAAACGACTGCCTTTGAAGAACGGAAAGGTATAGAATCTTCATATTTGGCTGATGGTTTCCTGAGAAAGAGCCAGACACATTTTGAGAATGAAAATGACCTGGTCCTAAACGGTATAAAAGGCCTGGACTTTGTTTCAAAGTCACAGCGATTTAAGGGGTTAAATGTGTCAAATGTGTCAAGCAGACAACTTCCCCCGAAAATGTGAAATGTAACGTATTTAAATATTTGGCTGGTAGCTTCCTTGGATGGAGCCTGACAAAGTTTGCAAATAAATTAAACTGGATCTTTATTTAAGGTTACAGGGGTTAAATACTTCAAGTGACTTCTTCTGAGGTACTGAAAAGGTATAGAACCTTAATATATGCCTGGTTACTTCTTTAGATTGAGCATGACACATTTTTCGAATGACCTCAACCTACTTTAAAGGTCACAGAGGTCAACAACATTTCAAACGATTTGTTCTGAAGGACCAAAAGGAACGGATTCACAAGATTTGGCTGGTAGCAGCTTGGGATAGAGCCAACAAAGTTTGAGAAGGAAAATATCATTGGCATATTTACAAGGTCACACCGACAAATACGTCAAACACGTCAAACAACTTCTGAAGAAGAACCAAAACCCATAAAAGCATATGATAATATTTGACTGGTAGTTTAAAGTTATGGGGTCGACAAAGTTTGCGAGTGAAATATTTGTAGGACAGGATAGTATTTAATGAGAATATTTTGCTATGACTGCTGAAATAATCAGGTGAGCGATACTGGCCCTCTGGGACTCTTGTTTTAATTTCCACTCTTCCATATCGAAACATTTTATGCAGCAGTATTCCATGCAGCGAAGACAGTGTAGTGGATTGTCCTTTGCAATGTGGAAGCGTTGACATGATTTACATTTTCGTTTATCTGCCTTGTTTATTGGTCAGTTTCATTTCCTGGGGACGTCAATTTGACTTTCCTGCGATTTATCCTAGTTGTATCTCACATTGTATTTTCTATCGTTTTAGACAGTAAACTCAAACATTATATTAACCTTTGAAGATAAACTTCCGGGTTTTTTTCTATGTCCATATCATCGGTAACTCCTCTTCATACGGAAAGGTGAACTACAGCGTCCGTCGCCCTTGAAACCGGACGCCTGTTCCCGAGCCTATTCAACCTACAACTACTTTAATAAAGATTTATCAAGTTTATTATCATGCTATTTTAATCATTACCATCAATAACGTTAATCAAGCGTTACATAATGGTGACCTCGTTTCCACGTTTATTAGTTATGTAAGATACATGTAAGGTTATACCAGGACGTTTGTAAACTCTGTAACAAAGCGGGCGTATGTATATATACGGCATGAAGTCTGACATTTACCTACATGAACCAATTGTGTGTGTATCTCACCTCTAACTTAGCTTCTACTTGTCAATTTAACTACTTACAATCCAATCCTCGATTGGTACGCTGAGTTGTATTCAAACTATATAAAGTGTTGATATCAGTCACATATGTAATCTTGTTGATTGACAGTATAAGCTCACTTTGTAGATATTTTTATCATTGATACGTTTATGAATGGATAATATTGTTTCAATTTGGTGACTTCGTGCATACGTGTGTTCAAACTAGGGATAAAGTCTGAAATTACTTTTTTTTATAAAAATTACCTTGACGTTATTTCGAAGACAAATTTCATCAACTTCTCAAAGTATTTCTCAATTAGTAAATACCGTAACATTTATTTGAATGCAGAGAACAAGCGGTATCGATCAGCTGTTATTCATCTAACATCTATGACATGAAAAGGACAAAATCAAAATTTACTTATCAAAGGCCTTATTTTCATTTGCCTATAAACTTTTTTTTTTTTTAATGAGAATTATATCCCTTATTATTTACTCAGCAACATACCTGCCAATATGTAGTAGGTTCTTCATTGAGATCCACACTTCACAGTACTTTTCACCGTACTTTACGCCATTGAGCTACAGACCAGTGATCATACATCGTAATCTCTGGATTATTCAGAAAAAGTCGTTTAAATTTTCAACATATTTTGCCTCTGTGTTAAAAATATGTCGTTGTCATTCATCGTAACCTTTCATCCAAACATGTGTTCGTTCAGATGTCATAACTTTTAGTATCCTCGTTATTCAGATATTAAGGATGTCGAGGTATGCAAATACACACGACTTGAGTGACCTTGAAATATGATTAAGATTATTAAGTTGCACAACGCTGATAGTCCTTCATTTCAGCACGCTACTGGCTCGAGTTTTTCACTATATGATATATATCCAAAAAAAAATATATAAGGTTTTTAGAAAATTATCAATGTGACGTTGAAAGTTAGTCAATGCCTTACAACAAAGTGAAAATTATCTGTTAGCTATCGGCATTTACATCATGCTAGGTTGAAAAGAGGTCGAGGTCATTTATTTTAATAAAATATAGCCCTTCATCCCAATATGCGACTGGTTCAATAGCATTACCTTATGCATCTTAATTTACTAAGAGAAAGTTGTTGAAAAGTTTAAACACATTTTACCCCTGTGACCATGAATAAAAGTTCCGGTAATTTATTTGAGCTATCTTTAATGCCATTCATTCCAGCGTTCTATTGGGAAAATGTCATCAGTATTTACCTCTTTGATATTTATAATGCGTCGTTATACATTTTAGCACATCTGACCCCGATACCGTGTATTTAGATGAATGAAATGATTAAAAGAGTTAAAAGTTATCCATGCATGGTCCTTGTCGAATATTTTCATCCAAGGACCCTTGATAATTCAAAAGAAGTTGTTGTAATGCTTTAACTCATTTGACCTCTGAAACATGAATGGAAGTTTGTCTATTTAAATAAATTAAATAGGCCTTCATCCTGGCATTCTGCTTGCTAAATAATAAGTTGCATAAACCCACCTGTTAGAGACGCATTTGAAAAAGTATTTATTTATATCATTCAATCAAAAAGTAATTATCAAAATGCATAGATTGTATGTTTTTTCAACGCCAACAACCGCACGAGCAAGAAATGTTATCTAAGGTTTTTAATAAATTTGTATAATTCAATTATATGGTACATGTTTTAGTAATGTTGATCATCTTAATTCTCCCTCTCCTGCAGCATTAAAAAAAAGTATTTGAATAAAGATATTATTTCTGATAGTGAATCTGTTTCAATTTTCAAAACAGAAGATAACCAAAGAGCAAGTATTATTCTATGTCGACTTCGAAACTCTCGCAGTAATTTAAATTATGATTTATACCATGACCATCTTACTAATAGTCCTGCTTGTACCTGCTCTGCTGAACATGAAACAGTATCTCATTACTTTTTGGAATGTTTTATTTCTAATAATCAAAGAACAACTTTGTTCACTTCCTCTTAATAGTTATGGAAACCACAATCACATTGATAAATTAAACTATTCTTCTCCGGGACTGTCCTGATTGTGGTGGGCTTGCAAATAGCAGAATACTTGATGATGTGCATATTTTTTATTGGAAAATCCCGTCGTTTTAATTTTTATATGACTTAAAGCCATCATGTTAAACACAAATATAGTATATATTCTATATTACATCCAGGAGATTCTAGTTGAGCATGACTACTGTCTATTACGTGTACTTATCTTGACATTGTAAATAATTGCACTCTATATGTATAAAATGAATTTATTATTTTTAATTGTAACAGTTGTTGGTAGCAGTGACCAGTGCAATATGTGCACATGGACTTTTGGTCTAAGCCTGCCAATATCTGTCTATGATAGTGTATATATATGCTGAAATAAATGTATTTGTACATTTACTACTTGTATGTGTAAGTGTGTATGAGGTGTGTGAGCTGTTTCCTTCATGAGTTACTTACCCTTAGTCTTGTGCTAAAATGAATTAGTTTGTGTTATTTATTTCATTTGCAACATGTCTAAAATAGTATGTCTCCTTGTTGATTCCACTTTGGCCATTTGACGGAGAGAATTTATATAGGTTTTGCCTGTTATTCAATCCAATCGATTACGAGATCTTGTCAATAAAATTTGATGAAATGAAAATGTTGATCATCTGTACATGTAAAAAATATAACAAAATCATTTAACATAAAATTGCATAAGATTTTACATTTATATTTATATCTATCGTGTTTAACTTGTCTGAAGTTATATAGCCAGAAAATAGTCCTGTGTCTCATATTTCACTATTGACGGTACAGTTTGACTGTTTATGTATGCCATATACCACCAGGGAAGAGGGCAAATAAAGGCTTTGAGCCGGTTGTTTAACCCTTTTGACATGTTGCCATTCTATTGTCAATACAATTGTTGAAATTGAAAATAGTGTTACTATCCCTGTATTTAGACATTTCTACACATGAGTGTGTGTTGCTGTATTTATTAGAATATATAAAGATATTGACAACATGCAGACATTTATTTGTCAAAATATATATTTTTTAACTGCGAGTTTAATTATAATACAAATGAGTCACTAAATATTAGTCGATGTAATTTTTTTTCACGAGACATGTGTACTGTTTATGGCGAGTACAGGTATAATGACCCGGGATATTTATAAGTGTAGATACATACGTCACCGACCAGGAAGTTAATAAATAATATCTTATATAATGTATGCATTCACACGATATCGTTACTAGTATATTCAGGGTGTACAGGGATATACCAGGACGATGTTAACGCATTAACAGAACGGGTGTATGTATACGGCATTATGTCTGACATTTACCTACAGAAGCAAATTGTATTTCGAGTTCATAGTGATTTCAAGTTCCGCTTGTTCACCTTGATACTGACATTCCTATCATCGACAGGTATGTAAAATATATCATTTGTTTAGCTAGTCGATGTGTGTGACATTATCTTACTGATATTTAACAATCAGTCAGCCATGTGCATATATAACATACCTGGAGTAAACGAAATACGTTTACCTGTATCACATGATAACGGCCAATGTGTTCAGTTACAATGGTAACACATTGTTCACAATACAAAAATACACTAACATGATAATCCTCCCCATTACCGTTTCCGCTAAAACAGGCAAAATTGTCCTTGCTGTTCACGTCAAATCGTAAACTGTCGGGTGACCATACACTGTTATATATATATAATACTGCGTTTATAATTTGAATATGTAACAAGGAAACGCAAACCATTAAGGAAGACAAATTTTCGCATGCCCTATCACCTCAAACTCATGATATTTGGCATACTATCGCAAGGCCGAGAAAGAAACTTTCAACTCCGAAGCAAAGGAGGTGTTAACGTTTCCAGATGCCAACAGCTTGTTAACCTCGACATGGACATTGTGACAAATCGTCTATTGATAGTAGGAATACCCTGATCGCTTTGATATAAACAAACATCTGCGCTGTGATGGCACTAAATGAACAAAGTTAAAGGTTGCCTCATTACCCAGCAAGTCCGTTTCTCACTTGGTTTAATATGAATACCCTGATCGCTGTGTAAATATATATATTAGCATTTGCGCTGCGACGGCACTATATGAAAAAATAAACTTCGTTCTTAAATTAAATAGTATTAACCGAATGGAGTAGTAGTACTCTGTTATGCCACAGGACAATTCTGAGAAAGTAAGGGGTGCAGCATTATCCAGCAAGTTGCTCACTTTATTTTCAATTAAATGAGGCTATCAGTGTCACTCAGCTACAAGAAAAGGAAAACATGCACTTGTTTAGCTTCCACAATGCAGTCGACCAGCAGTGTCAAAGCTACTTTTAGTTTCTTTGTAACTCAACATTACAAATGTTTCTTCACTATCAACAAATAGCAGGACGACAACACGCTTTCCTTGGCTACTGTATTACTCAATTTTCTAATTTAGCGGAGACGCTTTAGGAGGCTCCACCTTTTCGCACCTAACCAGCTGAATTCAATGAAAGTTTAAAATAATGATTATGTCACTATGCAGAGATGATTTTATGAATATCTAAGCATTCCGATCAACTTGGGATTTTTTTTTTTTTTGTAAAAAAAATACCGAAAGTTATTTTTTTGTCAAATTCAACACTTTCACACTTTTTGAGTGTGTGGCATTGTTCAAAACTATTACAACAATAAAATAATGAAAAGAAGCATTGCTAGTCAACCCTGCAAATATTTTATTAATCATGAAATATCTACATTATGTTACACAAAGTTTTTTTTGATTTTTTTAAATGATATGAATACAAGTTATTATATACAAGCTAAAAGAAAACAGGACACACAGTTCCATACAAAAATATTGAAAAATTGAACGAAATACACACAGAGTCTTTATAATTCATTTATTTCAAATTTTACAATAATTTTGATCCAGATGAGAGTTATCTACCTTGAAAAAAAACGGATTTTTTTGCAGAGGGATAGAATTTACAATGACAGTTATTTTCTTTACTATACCAAAAACGACGGAAATACATTTAATGACTATATCAAATTGTCAATTTACTGTCAAAAAGTGACCAAAGAAAAACGTGGTTCTCCGGGTGGCGGGATATCTGTTTATACTTCCCGTCTCTTGTGTACTCGTCGTAGAGCTGACTTAGAATTTGGGGTAGGTAAAGTGGTTTGGTCAGAAATCCAGTTTCCAAACAATAAATTTCTCCTATGTACAGTTTACAGACCTAAGTTTGGTGCACACTCCTTCTGGAATCAATTTCGATTTTCTATAAAATGTGCCATACACGAAACTCCAGGTATGTTGTTATAATTGGTGAAATTAATGTTGACCTCTTAGTTGTAGAAAACACTCACGTAATTTATGATATTATCAACTCCTTTCACCTGACCAACGTTATTGACAAACCGACTCGTATAGGACGCACGTGCTCTACCCTGCTTTACCCAATTCTTCTATCCGACACATGCACGTTTAGGTTTGCTGACGTAATTGACATCGGAAATGACATATCTGACCACCAAGCGACGACTGTTGAACTGACTGTTGGTACTTATATATCAAGAGCTTACAAAATGAAAATAACATGTTATGCCGACGCAAGTTACGAACTTTTAAACATTAAATTAGACGAGACAGACTGGTCAGACTAATTTTCGAGGACGCACTCCCCATCAGTCAATCAGTCATAACATGTTAAAAAATACAGCACATACAGTAGCTTTTCTTTTATCACTAATATCTAGATCTTCTTTGAATACTGGAATCTTTCCAAAACTCTGGAAACAAGCGTTAGTCATGCCGTTATTTAAAAAGGGGATACAGAAGTTTCGGCCAATTATAGACATATTTCATCACTTAGTACTGTTGGGAAAGTTTTTGAGCGACTAGTTGTAAAATAGGTAAATAATTATTTATTAAAAACCTCATTTATATGTAAATACCAATCGGATTTCCAGCCTGGACATTCTACAGTACATCAATTAATTGAAATGTATCACACTTTATGTGTAAATCTAGAAAGAAAGAAAAACATCCTACATGTTTAGTTATTTGCGATATTTCTAAAGCGTTCGATCGGGTGTGGCACAAGGGAATGAAAGTAAAACTAGAAAATGATGGTATTTCGGGTAAATTGTTGAATTGGTTAACTAATTATGTTAGTGATAGACAACAACAGGTATTTGTTGGTGATACTAAATCACATATGAGAAATACTAATTCTGGCGTTCCACAGGTTTCGGTCCCAGGTCCTTTATTATTCATTCTCTTTATTAATGATATTTATGATAATCTTGAAAGCCTATCCAAATTATTTGCAGATGACACCTCTTTATTATGTTCGGAAGAATTTCCTCAGGCTATTGAAACTAAAATAAACAGTGATTTAGTTGAGATCTAAAATTAGGCAGATACATGGTTAGTTAAATGTAACCCTGTAAAAACGAAAGCATTGTTCATTTCAAACATAGAAATTGATTATGTTATAGATATTTATTTTAATAATGTAATTGTTGACTTCATGGATAATCAAAGACACCTCGTAGTAGTTCTGGATAATAATTGTAAATGGAGTAACCACATTGATAATATATGCCAAAAAGTTTCAAAACAGGTAAGCGTACTGCGCAAACTAAAATATATATTAAATAGAACAATTCTTAATAAAATATACAGATCCTATATTCTTCCATTACTAGAATACTGTTGCGAGGTATCGGATGGGTGTACTCTCGGTGACGCAGACAAACTAAAAAAACTTCAACTTGAGTCGGCATGGATAATTACGGGTCTAACCTCTTATTCTAGCAGAACATCTTTATACTCCGAAAGTGGATTCGAACCCTTATCTCGGAGAAAATCTAGGAGAAAACTTCAACTATTCTACAAAATTCACAATAATCTCACGCCAACCTATCTTATTACTCTACTGTCTCCTCTTGTCTCAGAAAATTCAGAAAACAACCTCCGTAATGCCGATAATTATTCTCCTCCTAATTGCCGACTTCAACTTTCAAACTCTTCCTTTTTTCCTTCTGCAATCCGACCTTGGAACCAATAAGACCTAGACATAAGACATAGAGTTTCACATACAGCGTTAAGAATTCTCTCCTAAATCTTCAAAATTTAATATGTTCCAAATTACTATGTGATTGACGATAGAAAACTTAATATTTTACATACCAGATTAAGAAACAGAGCTAGTACGATATCTTCCATGCAAATTTAATAAATTTCCGACACTGTCAATGTGGTCATCCAGTTGAAGATACATATCATTTCTTTTTTGATTGTAACAACTATGTAGAACAAAGAATTAAATTATATCGTGAACTAAACTATTTCATTCCTCTGGAAAGGCATCTGATACTATTTGTTAGTTTGGAATTAAGCCACCATGAAAATGAAATAATATTCCAACATACTCGGCAATATATTCTAGATTCGCATAGATTTTGATAAATATATCCACACACGCACACACTCACACACACACACTCACACACACACACTCACACACACAAACACGCATCCATACACACACATACCCCTCCCCCTTTTTACAGAATTTGTACGATCTTGGTATTACGTCGGTTAATTTATTAGTCGACAATCATTTTTATCTTAAATGTTGAAGAGTCGTGTTTCTGGTCTTCCACGATCCAAACGGCACCAGTGAAACAAAAATACCAGAAGGAATTGAATTTACAAGGGGAAGACAACAGAGGCACGGAAAGTGTTGTGAATTGTGGAGTTACTAGCGCCGTCTGGGTCGGAAAAGATTTCGACTACGATCTCACATTAACTATCTTAAAGCTATGACGCTATTACCTCTCTCTCTCTCTCTCTCTCTCTCTCTCTCTCTCTCTCAGTAACGCTAAACTTAATTGAAACAAATAATTAATTTTGAAATTGCCATATTGTATATATATATATATATATTTCATTATGTTATTGCGAAAGAGCTATACATAAGTTGGACAACTTGTGCCCAACCCCTTTTGTATATTAGATGCAAATTAAAAATATGTTTAAATAAAGTCAATGACATGGATAATATGATTAAATTCAAAACCGATAACCCAAGAATTGGGTAACTGTTAAGCAGTGAGTCACATATCTTAGGTGTAGCATTTCAGGTGTTCATACAAATTGCGCAAAATGCCTGCACTAAGACATGAGGACCCTGACGTAGGGATCAGGCAACACCACCAAACGTGACGATATGAACACTTGAATGCGGCATGTACTCGCTAGTATATCGAAGCCAAAACCAAACAACCAAAAATGATAAATAAAAATGTTGTAGATGCATGTCTACCAATAAGAATAAAATACAGCAGATAACTGTTCGACACTATTACACCCACTAGATAAATATTTGACAATATAAGTCACAATAGATAAATGTTGAACCATATTAGACACTGTAGATAATGTTTGACTAGATTATTCACAATATATAAATGTTTTACCAGATAAATCACAATAGATAAATGTTTTACCAGAATAATCACAATAAACAAGCCAGGCTACCGACCCTCAAACCAGGGCGTAAGTGGCAACCAGCATATAGATGTAAAACTGTAAAATGTGAACAACTCAAGATTAAACATTACAAACGCAATTTGTTTAAAACTAATTGGTTGTTCTATTTTAGAAACCGAATTCCTCTAATTGTGGATTAGTAAACATATTCTCCCCAAGCAACTTTTGTAAACCCGGCTGAAGGCGATACAAAAAATTATCATTACAGTGTACCAAATCTATTCAGATGATCTCCAACGTGCAAAAATAAACGTCGCACATCGACCGATATGTCTGGGTATCTAAAGTAACATCCCCCTGTTCGAATAGTTGCAGACCAAATTTGACCGTTAACATGACGCCTATTCCTTTCACAAGCAAATTCACATCGTTCATTTATCCACGATAATCGAGGAATAATATGTGACCAAACTATTGTTGTACCATGGAACATTTCATGATTTTTTTTATGATAACCAACATTATATAACGTAGTGCACATGATGCTGTTTAACCCAAAGCATTGCCTCCACAGTGTACCACCAACAGCATGGGCGCGTCTTCAAAAGTGAGCTTTCATATACTAATTGGGACAACTAAAAACTTCAGCTGAAATTCAGCTGTTCATAACAAATATGAAGGAAACATTGGGTTTTGAATAAATTAACATGATATCAAACGATTAGTTGGTATCCTAATATATTTACCATATGCTTTTGATCTCCGCCTGCCCTTTTCCATGAGTGTCAGAGAAACCATTGAATGACGCTATAGTAGCTGCCCCAACCCTGAAGGAATGGGTATCGTGATCCGAACTTCTAACCCAAATAGCACAGAAGGATTTTTTCAATACATATATGAATTGATATTTAATGTCGGTAAACCCCCAAAATGAATGTGGAGAGGGCCAGAGGATGTCGGTCTGATGTCCAGGTAAGATTTAAACAAACTTACAGGGCAGGGATTGATATTTGTAGCTGAAAGCACCAAGACAGTACCCTTACCAAATTAATCAGTTGTGGATGAAGTGATATTCATATCAGTTGCAGTGTCCGATTCTATAAAACGAACATCCAACTAGTCATGACATGCGAGTTAGGCAAACAATGAGCAGTGGAGGAAACCAACTCTCCAATACGCCGAAATGCATTAAAAGGCTAAGAAAATGCTGCGGCAAACAACATATTTTCGTATCCTGATTAAGAAATAGACGGTAAAATGGCTAAATTCGTGATAGTAGTTTTGAAATTATGGGCAGGCGCACAACTTTTCTTGAGATCTCTTCATACCGGTAAGCATTTTTCTGACAATAAAAGACTGAGTAACATCTGAATGGCCTGCTACCTTACACTTATAACCAATACCTGATATACAAGCTTTTGCCGTACTAGGAGACAACCCTAGTTTGGCTATATTAGCCATAAAATGTATTACATGTATCAAAAGTGGGGGCCATGACAAATCAAGATTATACTTCCTTCTAAAAGCTTCAAATTGATTTAAACCATTATCATACACCTGCCTAGATAATTGTGCTATTGCTTTTTAAGCAAATACTCAGTTACATGCTGCAAAGACTCTGGAATGAGGGTTTGTTGCTTTTCTGCATTCGCTGCTAACTGGTGAAAATAATCCCATTGCTTCCGAGAGATAGCATCAGAAATGTGTCGAGCTTTAAATTGAATGTTATACAACATGACATTCAAAATCATGTTGTATAACAAAATCATGTTGTAAATCATGTTTCTTATGAACGCCTTGCAGGAGGAATGGATCTAGCACAGACATTAAGATTTCCTGCTAAGGCCGGCAAATCGTGCAGGGTGCTTTTTTCTATCTAAGAACGACAGAAAAGTAGTTCGTAAATCAACCAATTTGTCCCCTCGAATTCTGACCGACATTTCCAATGTGTTCAACTCAAGGCCTAAACAGGTGAGGGTATGCCGTATGGGACGGACACATGGTTTTATCATCAACGACAGACACCCCTATTTCTGCACATAATAAAGAAAATGTGGATATCAATAATGGACAGTTTGGGGTGTTACTGCTTCCCGCGAAATTGAAATTATCTACGTAGTGGTCAAGATTATTCATTCTGGTTCGTTCAGAGACTTTTCACTGTAAAGCTGGGGCAAACTTTTCAAAAAGTGAACAAGATATAGCGCATCCTATTGTAAACATTTGTCAACGAAAAAAAAGTCAGCAATCTTGAAACCTAATAGGTCAAAACGTGTGGGATGTACAGGGAATGACCTAAATGCAGACTTGATGTCCATCTTACCCAGTAACGTCCCGTTCCCTAATGAACTGATGATCCCAAAGAAGAATATTCAACCGATGACATTTTTCTATCAATGTAATCATTGACACTAGAGCCAAGTGGATAAGACAAATGATGAATAAGACGCCATAAACCATCTTTCTTTGGCACTATACATATAGGTGACAATCTGAGGTTAGATAAGGGAGAAGCTAAAAAGGCCCTTCTATTCTACCTAAAACAACTTCTTTACAGACTTCGTCTAAAGTTGCTTGAACATTATTCTGAGCTAATTCAATACTTCGACAGTTTGCGGTGTGCCTAGGACCCTAATAATGTAAGGAAAAAACACTAGTAAAACCTGTAACAAGTTGTGAGACCAAAGCTCTAGCCTGATTATTATTCTGAGAATCAGCTAGTGACTGACTATTTATTGGCGTGTGACCAAGAGCCAGCGGCCCTGTTTGAGTGTCCATTTGTAGCTGTATATGATATCGAGACAGTTGTGGTTGACTTTGTAGCGTGGACACTGGATCTAAAATTAGAATTTTGCTTGCTTTGTATATTTACCATACACTTTATTTGAGGATGATTACCTGAGCATTTCAAACATGTGTGTGCAAAAGAACAGCGCCGTTTAGTACAATTGTCTTCATAGTTAAAACTATAACACTTGAGCTCACAAGCCTTTGCTGACCTGAAAAGGGCGTTGCTCTTAATTTGCTGTTATTGAGGGGATTCGAGTACATATATAGTAGCCATAGTTCCTGATCAACTACTTCCCATTTGATGTCGGGGCGAGTGGCTTTCTTTAGCTTAAACTGCTCGTCATAATACTTCCACCCCAAGCTGCCACAAAGCTGGATCTCTTCTGGATGACCAGTTACAAAAATAGAAATAAAAGTAAAAAAAGCATCTGACCATTGATCTGTGTTTACAATCTCTTATGCTTGGTTTTAAATTTCATGACCAAATGGCCATTTTCTATAGCAATGTGTTCGTCACTTTCATGCATCGCTGCTGAGTTGTGCAACAACAAACTTAAATCAATGTATTCTCCATTGAGTATTTTCGGACAAATGCCCACTGACACATTGAATCCTAAACTATTCCCATAGCTGTTCACCTGGTGCATGGCTGGATTTATATTATCCACCTCAGCCTCAACACAGGCAATTGTATCATGCCCTAACATCGATACGTAGAAATTGTTTCAATCATCTGGGGGATGACTGTATCCGCCACTCTGTTCACTAGAGTTGACATGGCCTCCTCTGATAAGGCTGGTGTAGATGGTGAAGCTCCTACAACCTCGACATCTGTAAATTTCTCTGATGGTGGTTCAGCCCCTGATGCGTTAGGTGGTGAGTCGACCGTAAACCGAGAAGGCTGGAAGGCTGCCGGGACGGTCTCCTCCCTGGGAGTCTTGCCCTCGTGACTTTTCTAACCTTTGGCATTACGACTGAATCATTGAAATTACTTTCGCTTATTTCCTCTGTAACTGGCCTGATAGGAAGAGAGAGTTTCAACAAGGGGCGTAACTCTAGTATAATATTTGAACCGACAATTCGACAAAGAAAGATAACTCTCATTTGAAAACGCAATTTAATACGTTATTTGAGTAAATTTATTTCTTTTATGGAACAAAATTACTCTCAATCATGTACACTTTGGGCAGCATTCCAAAGCCCGCTTACGCAAAGTATATTTACATGTCAGGTATAATATGTATTTTAATATAGGTGTGTTAACTAATTTCTTTGTTTCATAAGCTTTATTTCTGAAGTATGTGTGATTACACATTTCCATGGTAAGTCTCGACATTTCATCGTAACGCACGTGTACTATTGTTTACCCGGTGTTACTATGATTTACACTAAGATAATAGGGACATGACGACACGAGAATACGACAAAAAAAGCATGTGTATTACGAAGGGCGATGTGACATCATTAATAAACAATGTCTAAACTCATAATGATAAACAACAATGTCATGTTTTATTTTTTTATCTTTTTATTTTATTTTTGCAATAGAAAATATGATATAAAGCTAATATGAACTGAAAAAAACCCATCACGATTGTTTTGTATACAGACTATATTTGAGAATGCCTGTGACTATGTAATCCGGTTTTGAACCTAACTTTTTGTCCATGTAGTGAGATTTTGTACCTAACATTGTAATTGTGTTATCGACTTTTGTACCTCACTTTGCTACTGTGTAATCGGCTTTTGTACCTCACGTTGTTACGATGCAGTCAGGTTTTGTACCTCACTTTGTTATAATGTAATCGTGGTTTGTACCTCACTTTGTTAGTGTGTAATCAGGTTTTGTACCACATAATGTGACTATGTAATCAGGTTTTGTACCTCACTTTGTTACTATGTGATATTAAATCAAGAGTATTGGCCTGATTAGATTTTGGTGGACATCATAAAGGTTTAATTGACCTAATAAGCTTGATCACTACATGTATCAAAACTGTTCTGATTTGGTTGGTGTTGGGGGTTATCTCGTTGGGGTAGCAGCCATGTGATAATGAATACGCCCTTTGATTAAAGGGGTGTATAGGTCATCCTGTTATTTGAGTTCTTATTTATTTAACTTATATGTATTCCTATTTGTACTGTTTGAACATTTAATCAGTAGTTATATCAAAATAAAATGTTATTTGCAAAAATATTAACTTGTTCTTTTCTTAATAAACAAACAGGGATAGTAGGGAAAAAATGCAAAAACCTTGTATCTCAATAAATCACTTACAATGTATACCCAGTATGGAAAAGAATGTTTTTAGCCATGCTTTAAATGTACGTTGTCTGATTTACTTCTGATGCACATCTTAGGTAGATCTAAGATATACCTTTGATACAAGGTACATTTTGCGTATGTCTAAGGTATATCTAAAATGTGCCTTGATATGAGGTACATTTGATGTATGCCTTAAGTATACCTTTAATACAAGGCACAGTTTACATATGTCTAAGGTATATTTAAAGTTTGCCTTGATATGAGGTACATTTGAGTTATGCCTCAGTTATACCTTTGATACAAGGCATATTTTACGCATATCGCCTGAAACCTTATTTATTTGCAAACAAAATCTGAACACGCGGCGATATCGCCGCAATATTGCAGCGTTAGTGTACTAGAGACTCAATATTTATGTAAGGGTGGCAACTGTGCACATGTTTATAGTAGCATGTAGTTGAGCCCTGCCTATGCTTACTGCTGCTGAATCAATTTCCCTACAGCCCTTACACCTCTAACACCTGCCTGCCTCTGCAACACGGCCAATGGTCACTTGCTCAGCGACCTTTATTTTCACCGCTTAACGAAAGGCCGATACAGCCTTCCAACAAAGACTTATACAGCCTTTGTACATGTACCTGTTCAGCTTCTGTAATCAACTCACAAGTTCTCCAGCCGGTATTCGTTAGACATTCATCTGTCCGAATGAAAATAACAATCGCTTAAATACCGATGGCACAAACGAAAATCAGGTAAATCAGGTTAATCCATTTTCCTGTCACGTCACATAACTTCCTGATCTCCTAAACGCTTACAGTCCATAATGCAAAGTACGACAAACTTTTCACACAACATAACGGTAGATTACACGTAGTTTATTTACGTTCGGACGGTAGACTGACAATGATGACAATACAAACGCTTACTTAACACAGTTATATACCAAGACAAGGACGATAACCCTACGGGTGAGTATGCATGCCCAATTTATATTACAATAATTAAATTGTTCATCAAAATGCACTTTTATATAAATTCATACAGACAACATGTTGATATCTGCCTTACAGGATAAAATCTATAGCAAAAAAATCACACACTGTTATGCTGCCAATCCTTCGTAGGCACAATGAATTTACAAATTTGGAATTTATGGCAAATGGAAAAATGAGGTTTATTTGAAATTAGGATTTGGTTCATTTCACAGACTTTAAACATTTGTAAAAAGCCCTAAATGACCACTATGACCAAAATCCAAGATCAAAGTGGTTATTCACAGATATCTGTTAAAATATCTTTCGTTACATGTTTGGTAGATGGATTGACCTTGACACTGAACAAGAATGCGGTAAGGAACAGTGATCTTCAGATATTTATATCTACAAGCAGCATTTCTTCAGCAGTTGCCTTAACGAAGCCTGGTGGATCATCAGATATTTGTGCAGCACCGATCGTGGGACCAGGAATATGCAGTACATCAAACCTTTCTCAGGATTTCACAACCAATGTTACCACGTACAGCATTACGTCACTTGTAAGATCAAGAGATGAAGGTACATGGACTGCTTCACATGGAGGTTCTGATACCAACACCATATACATCAAAGTACTAAGTAAGTAATTGCTGGAAGGTAGATACAATGTATAATAAAAAAAAAAAAAAATGTTTTAAAGTAATTTGGCATAGTGAAATCCTGAACTATGGGAATGATATGGTATAAATTAAATTAATGATATTCTGTTAATACCCCAAGGAAGGGTGAGTGTGGAAAACATGGAAAAGTATACCAATCTTTTAAAAACATTTCTAATATTTGTTTTGGATGATGGAATTCTAAACGTAACCATATATAAATTCACAGCTGATGAATAAGGTTTTCCATGGAAAAGAAAAAGTATTTAGCATAGAATACTCCTGAATATACTGTACTTTGGGACATTTTTGATGTGGTATTATTTCAGTTGATTTTCCACTTGTCGTGAACGAGCAAAAATGAAACAGCAAAAATGTATGATGCCAAATAACTGTAACACACTGCTTTCCTACAAATACTGTATGCACCAATTACTGCCTTACATCAGCTATACTTTTTCATATTAAGCAAAACATAGATTAGGTTTGTGTTTTTCTTTTCCGGGCAAGATTAACACATTCTATGCTTAAACACGTCATTAAATGTATGCTTTCATTATAGGGTGTCATACCTTTTCAATGTTTCCAAATCTGATGTGTTACATGTTGTGTTCAAGGGTATACAGGTAAGTATTCGTATACACATGTTCTTCTGTGCAACCATGAGAGACAAAAAACTAAATCTTGTATATTTTTGAAATCTGAAAACACATGTATTTCCTCTCCACTTTACCATTCATTGCCATTGTGATTTCCAGCATTTTACTATTGAATTTTAAAGGCTCTGAACATAGCAGCATAGGTATCAATACCATAGTTGCGCATGCTCGTCATATAGTATCAAGAATTGAAAGAAAAAGGAAAGAAAAAACACATAATCTGCCATGGTGGTCGTTTTCACAAAAAAGACATTATTATATTAACAATCATATATTCAATTATGTTGCTTACATTAAACTCATAAAAGGTTATAAGAAAATGTATAGAAAACCCTTTTGATTTTGCTACGTTATCTTATATAAGTCTGATCTCTAGTTCTGACAACATTATATTTATATTTCATATTGTATATAAAATTCACCAGAAGCTACGATGTCATTACCAATGTACCTATAGCAGTAAAATTGTAAAACTGACATGTAAAATACACAAACAACAACAACAAAACATATTTGAGGCAAGTAGCTTTTAGCTCGCCTGTCCGAAGGGCTAGTGATGATGTTATATCATGGTGTAGCGTCTGTCGTCGTCTTTCAACTTTTCCTTTAAACGACTTCTTTTGAAGAATAGACCGACCTAGAGTCATTATATTTGGCAGAAAACATCATTGGTAAGAATCTGACAACGTTTGAGAACGAAATGACCTCGACCTACTTACATGGTCACAAGGGGGTCAAATATTCCAAACGCCATCCAAAAACTTCTTCTGAATAATCGAAAAACATCTAATCATAATATTTGGCTGATCGCTTTCTGGGATGGAGCGTGACAAAGTTTGAGAATGGAAATTACCTTGACCTACTTTCAAGGTCACTGGGGTCAAATATGTGAAACACTTCAAACATCTTGTTCCGAAGAACTTAAATGTATAGAATCATTATATTTGGCTTATCGCTTTCTGGGATAGAGCCAGACAAACTTTGAGAATGAAAATTACTTTGACCTCCTTTCAAGGTCACAGAGGTCAAAAATGTCAAACACTTCAATATATTTCTTTTGAAGAATCAAAAGGCACAGACTCATATATTTGGCTGGTAGTTTCTTGGGATAGAACCTACGTATACGCTGGTAGATCAGCATATTTTTAAGTGTCTGCGCCATCATACAAAAACCTCCATTGATATATCAGGATCAGGATCTTGAGATTGGAACAATCATGATATTTATGACCTGCACAGAATAGACTGAAATGACAGTATGACTGACTTCTGACATGTTTCTACTGACATGATAGCAGTGTTTATAAATATATACATATATAGGGACAACATTGTTATGTCTACCCATCCAGGATAACATATGTAGCGAAAACCACACACACACAAACTCAGACTATAATCTCAAAGGAGTTCATGTTTAAAGATATCAAAGTAAGAGTTACTAATTCATAGTTGTTTTGTCATCACTCTAGCTACATTTTTTTAGTGGTGATAAACTTACTTGGTGATTATCCCACCCTTCACATTTCCTTACTTATCATGTATAGTTAGGGTGCCCGGTAATAAGCCCATCCACTTTTCTTCAAGTTCATTAGCATCAATGCAAGGATTTGTGTTTGTACAATTTGCGATACATGTTAAGCGAATTAGCCACCAGTATGTGTCAGAACAGCACTTTCTTCTTCCATGTATTTCATCGAAATTTCATTTCTTTGGTTGTCAGTTTGAAAATACTGTACTTGGATGGGTTTTTGTTTCACGGTGTCAAGATTACTATAAAAACAATATATCCATTTGTTTTTGTTTTCGCTCTAGTAGCTCCATTTCTGAAAGGATCTTGATCAAACTTCATGTATTGGTGAAGTAGGAGATTACAGCAGACGAGGTCATAATTCGGGTTAAGGTCAATGTCACTGTTCATGTTCACGTTTATGAATTTGTTTGTCATTGCTTCAATGACTTTATTCCTGCAAGAATGTTGGTAAACTTTCCAAGTTAGTTAACTATGACAGTATTCCAAACATATGTTTTTTTCAGGGTGCCAAGGTCAAGGTCACCATTACTATTATTGAGAACAACTGCCATCACTAGTACTCTAGTGACTTCACTATTGAAAGGAATTTGGCACAAACATGATATATTGGTTAAGAATGAAAATATATCAAATGAGTCAGTACTTTTGATGCCAATGCTAAGGTAACCATAATATTTGTGTTAATGGATTATTTTGATTTTTCTTAATCAAATCACAAGCTATGTCATCATCTGTACACATCCAACTCAAACTCAACATTCGAAAACAGGTGTTACTTACTCATCTGTTTGTGTATCAATTAGATTTATGTCAAATATCATGTTAACTATCACAGAATATTTGAAGTTGTTAGTGTTTGAAGCAACTGTAACACATACCATCTTTAACCACACATGAGTTTGTATGGGTCGCAATGCTTTGTTTTATCTGTAGTTATTATTCATGATTATTATTTAATGATGGCCTGGTGAAATAAATGGAGGTGCGGGTAGAATATTGACTCAATCTTTCCTTTCCATAAATGTATCATTGCATATATATATAATGCTCTGCTGTGTGGTGCTTTTGTTTGACCCTGTATTAATTATGAATATTATTAGATAAATATTACGTTAAAAATAATGTTTAATAATAGTACTAATATAATCTACCACATCATAACATTACAAAAATAATAATATTATGCTCCGTTATATTTTTCAGACATTCCTACCTTAACTGTAAGTCAAACTGTTTCCGCTCTGACTTTGTCAAGCTCAAATACACAAAGCTTGACCATTACAGCTACATGTGCATATCCAGCTGTCTCACTCGACGTGTACTTTGTGGTAAGTTAAATTCTAAAACACAGGTATGTTGTCTTACCACTAAATGCTTAACTAGTCATGTACATGAATGAATATAATGTCATCGAATCGTGTTTCTTCACTTTGATTAGTGATCTTGGTTTATGTACAGTACACATCAGGAGTTATGGTCCTGAAATACCACTGTATCATCCTCTAAAGTAAAGGGCGTCACTCCTCTGTTATCATTAAAGGAAACGTATTAGATTTGCAAAAGGCTATTTTTTGCCCACCATCATCAGATGATTGGCTATTCAAATCACCCCACGTCCTAAGTCCGTCGTCCGTCTGTCATTTCGTCCGTCATTCCATCCGTCATTCCGTATATCCTTAAACTTTTCTTGTTAGCGCTTTTATCAGAAAGTTCTGGAGGGACCTTCACATGAAGATTCGTCATGGTCCTTAGTTATGCATATCGTTTGTTGGGACTGATCACAAAACCAATCTGGCCACCAGGCAGCCATCTTGAATTTCAGCATGAAAGTGTGCTAGTGTTATTTCTTAGATTGTACGGGAGGGGACTTTCTCAAGTTGTACACGAAGTTTCCCCCTGGTTCCTAGTTACGCATTTTTGGGATGATTGGAATACCAAGATAGCTGGCAGGTGGTCGTATTGAATTTGGTAGTAAAAATGGGTCGAGTGGTCCTCTTGGTTCTTATTTATTCCTATCAAATCGTTGGACTGGTCTGAAAACAAAGATGCGGACAGGCAGCCATTTTGTGACAGTTAAAGTTTGTTGTCGATATTTAAGAATGTACTGGAGGAATCATTCTCGATTTTAATACGTTATAACTTCCCCTTGGTCCTTCGTTCTTCATGTTAACTTTTGAGGTTGATCAACGGACTTATTAAGATGGCAGACAGGCAAACTGATCAAACAGAGAAGAGAAAAGACGAGTAAAAATAGAACTGACATGAAAATGGTACCATGGTGGGCGTCAAGATCCCTCTTGGTTATCTTATGTAACTCACCTGCCAAAGGGCTAATTATGGTGTGATATGGTTTCTTGTCACTTTTTCTTTAAATGACTTCTTCATGCGCATTATGATTTGTTTGCTTGCAAAGCTGTGTCATTTAAATATATCATAAATACCATACACAAACAGTTCAATACTAATATTTACATTTTCTCTGCCTTTTATGTTCTTTTTTAACTTACAATTTATATTAAAAAAAATAAAATTCCTGCCTTATCGACAGTCCACACAAATTCCTTCAATAGTTTGAACAGCGTGTTGTCGCGTGCTGATTGGCAAACAAAGTAATACTTTGAATTTTGAACAAACAGTTTAATTTTATTTCACAATTTAGTATCAATACAATTTCGTGTGATATGTCTGTATGGTGATATAAGCTTATCAATACAAATCTTAGCTGAACGTTAGATTTGATTTTTTTTTCGATTTTTCCCCGAAACACATTTCGCGCATGGAAATAAATACAGTAAACACCGTAATACGACCTTGCCCTCCACGAGGGAGCTATTTTTGGAAGTTGTAAGAGCAGAGAGAAAATTTCGAATTCGTGAAGAATCTAGACTTGAATTTATTTGTTGATTGTATGGGAACCTGACTACAGTCGGTAGATTCTATAACAGCCTCGTTATTTGACATGTCGTAATAAACTGAGGAAACCGTGGCTGATAGACGTGTGATATTGACATCGTTTACAGTGAGTGATCTTCCGATAGAGCACAGGGATTCGTTACAAATGTCTGAAATACAGGTATGCCTTGTGTATGTTTGTGTGCTGTGACTCATATCAGTAGGTCTATAGCATATATGTGTATTTCAGACATCTGTATCGAACCCCTGTTGATCAGTGCAGTGTAACAAACGATATTGCTGATAAATTGCCTGAGTGTTAAATTGTTGCCATTGCCGTCATTAGTTATTTCAACCGATGTGCATTTTGTACGATATTGCAGACCTTTGTCTGTTTTTTGTTGTAATACAAAGTTATTTTTGTTCAATATTTTTTTCTTTGTTTTACACAATTACAATGACATTGTCAAGTCTCCAATGTCCAGCGATTGTAGTTCCGGTCGGTGTTGTATTAATACGCTAAAAATTATGTCTCGTGGTTTATGGTAATTAAAGTCCCATGAACGACAGAGCGTTTCAATAGCCTATATAGTGACACTGCCATGCAAATGTAAATATATTTATATGAATGTACAATACAAAATGTAACTATATCAATGTCTGCATCCTGCACATTTCACTGCCTCATCAGCATTTATGACATTATATTCCAGCCAACTAGAGGAGGTACTGCGGTGAGTTCCCCATCATCAACAGCAACATGTACGAGTACTGGTAATACAGGATGTGCCGACACGGATGCCAATGGCTACAACTGTGTCATTGTACCGAAACTTGAGACTTCTCTTTCAGCGGGTACATACTACGTACAGTTTGTAGTCAATCTCGCTGGGCAGTATGAACCTATAGGACTGACCTCCACCATCACTGATACTGTGATAACAATTGGAGGTAAGTTATGTCAATTGTATGTTGTTACTTTCTTTAGTTTAGTTCAGATTGTGCAAAAACCAATACATTTTTTTCAAAAAAAACATCCGTCCTCACAATTTAAACAAAAAAAATATAATTTCTCAAATGTTTAAAGTAAGTGTTTGAAGGATCATTTCATGATGAATTTAATTTCTGAAAACATTCCATATTCTTATTTGCATATTTGTTAGAATTAAAGATATATGACGTCAAGTGAAGGTTCTTCTCATGATGACATTACACACACTGTCATGTATCTCATTTCATGACACACATTGTTTCTGTGTAACAAATTTCTTATGAATAGATAAATGGAATTCAGTCAACAATGACAATACTCAAGCATGGCTGTCTCTAAGGTATTTTGTGTTATTCTCATTCGTCGACACATTCACAGGTTTTAGTAAAACTGTGTCGTTGCATAATGGAAATGCTAGCTCAGACCAAGTTCAGACATTTTGCGGAATATATCCATATTACTTAATTGTGCACTTTGTGATGTAACCGAAACATGCTAAGAAGCATTTGAAATATCTGCAACTGGCGAAACTAGGACATATTGTAACAGCAAGGCATAGCTTTCTAAACAGTTCAAGGGTCATTTTTCATAGATTAATCTCATAGAATAGTATATCAGTTACATAATAGTGAGTTTTGAATGTAAAAGGAAATACAACACAGTACTTACGCAAACACAGAAAATAATGTCAGCAAGGTAGTCTGATAATTATATACATATATACTTAAGAATAGTTGTTGAGAATGTTGTTTTTTTCTGCTTTTAAAATAAATAAATATATATAAATATAAAACTTGTTAATAAACCATACAGTAGTCTAATATACATGTAAAATGCTGCATGAAGTATGGACACTTTCTTATGATGATAACATATAGTCTAAAGTAACATACAGGTTATATTTAAGGTATGACTCTAACCATGAATTTGTGTCCGCCCTCTCAGACATATTTAATGGTTTTACGATCACAAATTCAGTTTTACTGATAAGGCAGAGCAAATGGATATTTAAGACTTGTAAAACCACAATGAACAACCACAATGACAAAGTGCAGGGATTTGTACTCAAGTATTCATACATACAACAAACATCTGCAAAAGCTTCGATTAAGTAAGTTTAACTTGTAGGTCAATTAACTCCTAAACCAACTCACCACTGCATACATTCCAGATCTCACGACGTAAGGCAAAATCCCACAGATTTGACTCGGCTCACTTAAACTGTCAGTAGTTTGATTTATCCTGTGATCTGACATGCTATTTACTGTTTGGCGGGTAAACATTAATATAGATAAAAGACACATACAAATCATTAGCGATACTGAAAATGCTCAACCTACAGATTCTTCCAGGCATCATGAGCATACAGGTATGTGATGTTTTGGTGCTACAAGTGTTCTGGGTGTCGTGTGCTAAACATGGAAGGAAACAGTACAGCATGCTATGTGCATTCTTGTATTTAATTGGTCATCTATAAATGAAAAAAGAATAGATATATTTTTTGTTCAACAACTAGATTCTTTTAACTTCAATGTTTTGTTGTGATCAATTTGTAGGCAGATGAAACTGTGAAAAATTAAGTTGACTGTGCGATGATGATAGACGGGCTTTGTAATAAGGTATTAGTCTGACTTGAAATGAATTAAATTATCAGCACTATCTTTAAGAGGAAACAGCAAAAGATTGAGAATCTATCAAAATGACATTATATTGGGCCCTAACACTAATTATCTATCAAAACATTATTGATTAAGTTTACATTCTTATTACAAAAAAAAATCATTTTATTGTTAAATCATGTATATATATATATGGCATGCATGTGTGTGTCATTCAAAGATGATGCTTGTCGTACTAATGCTATCGACATGTACAGATGCCACCTGAAGAATAACATTGTGTATATAACAAAGTGTATATGATCATCAAAAAGATTGAGATACATAATAGTGTCACTCATCAATGACATAATTTTATATACTGGGGTGTATATAAACTTTTAGAGGGAAATGGATCAGTATAGTTCGTATTTGCTTTAGAGATCAATAGAGTTGATTTAGAAAAGCTAATAAAAATCTTCCTTGAAAATCAAATTGTGTATATTCAGAAAATCAAATTTGCCAATACTTTAAGAGTTATACATTTTGAAAATCCTATTTTGTTTGAAATCTTGTATGATGCATAAAAAACATTTTAGTCACACCTGGGTGAACCCCAGCGGGGACTATTAGTTTTGATTTCGTCCCAGATTTTGACATCTGTTGCCGATCACTATTAAGGGCTTTTGTGTGTTTGCTTCTGTTGAAGAAACCAGGTACTACATCAAAAGCATCGGGATAACTCAGACATTGATTTCCTTTTTAAACAGGAAGAACATACAACCTAAAAGGCGTTCCAATTTCTCTATTTCACATCATAACCTAAAGATGTTGCGAGAATGAATCAGGCACCTTTGAGGTTCCCGAAGGGGTAGACTGTTAAATCATGTATTGCCATTGATTGATACAGACCCTGGACCGTTTTTCTTTACCAAAAGTGCGTTGCGTTTGCGTTGCGTTTGCGTTGCGTTTTCGTTGCGTTTCCGTTGCGTTTGCGTTGACCGTTTGATGTGCGTTTTAACTTTAGCGTTGAATCTGCGTTGAATATGCGTTTTGCTGGTTATTTAAGTAAACGATCGATGGCTATGTACAGGTTATTTTAAGAATATGTGAGTGCTGAAATGTTTTTATATAATAAAAAAAGTTTCATGTAAAATAAAGTTTACAAATTAAAAATAATATAAATATACAAATAAAATAGATAAATACATAAAATAATAAGTTGGAAGTTTAGCAATGACTTATATTTATATTCGAATATGGGCTGCGTCGTGTGCTGATTGATGGATGCACGCACCTTAATTGGCCAGTAAAACTATAAGCAGAAAATAATTGAGTAATTAGTTATTTGTATATGCTAAATATTTAATTTTCATACTTATATCATTCTGTTCATATGAATATATGAATCAAATTCAACTAAATCTACAAATTCTTCCATCACTGCACGCATATGCCGATGGTTTCGTAACGACACCAGGGTAGTCTGGATTGAAGAGAGGCTTATAATTAGTGCGTCCAAACGGCGAGTTTCATTTTATAAAATATTTGTAGTTTTATTTCTATGTGTGTATGCTTATTCGTTAATTTTATTGTCTGTATCATGTGGGTTTTGTTTACGACCAGGTCGAAGTGTGTAAGTCCTGCGATCGACTCGCAATATGTATCGGGGTGTTTCCTGCGAGGTTCGAGAGGTACAAGATCCCTGCCAACATTGACAATAAATTGACTTTGATTACACCATTGAAAATCATTGAGACCTAGCAATTTTATTATTTTTTAATATTTAATAAAATAATGGTGAGTATTCAAATAAGTATTTAAAATATTGAAAATACTAATAAAGAACGTGATTATGGTTAAACCAAGAATGGCAAAACCGCCACAAATAAAAAAAAATATCAATAAATAATAAAATTGAATAAATAAAGCAATTTATTTAATAAATCAATAAAATGAAATAATAAAAATTAAATTGAATAAATAAAACAAATTAATAAATAAATCTATAAAATGAAATACAAATAATTAAATTGAATAAATAAAACAAATTAATGTATAAGTAAATAATATGAAATAGAAATATTGAAATAAAATAAATGAATATAATTACTTAAATAAAATATATAATTAAATGCAGGAGGGTACAGATGGTAAAGACAGTTTACATTTGTAGGTGATGTAGGAAGTTGATGTAGGATGGTAAAGGTGGTATAAGAGATTATAGATTATGTAGGAGGGTATAGGTGGTATATGAAATAAAGGTGATGTAGAAAGGTCATTGTGGTATAGTAGGTAAAGGTGATGCAGGAGGGTATAGGTTGTATAGGAAGTAAAGGTGATGTAGGATGGTATAGGTGGTGTAAGAGATTATAGATTATGTAGGAGGGTAAAGGTGGTATAGGAAATAAAGGTGATGTAGAAAGGTTATTGTGGTATAGTAGGTAAAGGTGATGTAGGAGGGTATAGGTTGTATAGGAAGTAACGGTGAGGTAGGAGGGTATAGATGGAATTGGAAGTAAATGTGATGTACTGTTGTTGGATCGCACAACGTTACGCGATGTGCAGTGTGCGCACGATGTGTGCACGGTGTGTGAACGATGTGTGCACGATGAGCGAACGATAAAAATGTGGCCGATCATATCTTGCGCACATTTGTGTGCACGATGGACGAACGTTGTGCGATAGCAATCGTGGCTGGTGTTAATTGAGGAATGCCTTAACATTATATATGGTTTCGTGTTTAAACATATAAACCTTGATTTTTATGTATGTTTCTATATTCTACCTACACCAATAAACTTATCTTTATATCTATACTTTCCTAAATTTAGAAATTGTGTTTTCGGTATTTGTTAAACGACCTTAATCGACACCTGTGAAATCACAACACAATCCCGTAAACATAGCCACTAGCCGTCTATATGTACCTGAACGTTAGTTTTCCCCCGATCGGGGCGCTTACGTATTTCGTCGGGTAGGGCCAGGGGTGTGAAAACACAGGTGAAGGGGAGCTACAGGCAAACCGAATGCAAATAACAAATACTAAACGTCCAGCTGTGTTTTCATTACGGTCATACGGTATCGCATATCAACTCTATGTGTCAGGTACAGGCCAGGTCAAACCCCGGTAACTCATCAAATTGTTATTTACATATTCTGTTACCTTGGCGTGAAACACATTCTTGACAATCTAACGGTCACTGTAATGCTGTGTTACACGCATTGAAAAACTGTACATAATCTTCATTACTGTGATGAGACATTACAATTATACATACAGTTTTCATTATTGCATACGAGCTTTCCGTATTTTTTTCATTCCGTAATATTGATCTACAAATTGTACCCAATCGCACAGTTGTGCGGAGAGAAGCGCACAACGGGGCGAACGATTGTTAAATCGCACAGTTGTGCGCACCATGCGTGGACGATGTGCGGACGGTGTGTGAACGATGTATGCACGGTGTGCGCACGCTATTTTGATGCGTTGTGCGATCACACAATTGTAGGATGGCAAAGGGGGTATAGGGAGTAAAGGTGATGTAGGAGAGTAAAGGGGGTATAGGACGTATAGGTGATGTAGGAGGGTATAGGTGGTATATGACGTGTAGGTGATGTATGAGACTATGTGAACAAGGAAGTAAATGTGATGTAGGAGGGTATAGGTTATGTAGGAAGTAAAGGTCATGTAGGTAGGTATAGGTGGTATATGAAGTAAAGCCGATGTAGGAAGTATAGTTGATGTAGGAGGGTATAGGTGGTTTAGGAGGTATAGATGATGTAGAAGGGTATAGGTGGTATAGGACGTTAAGGTGATGTAGGAGAGCAAAGAGGGTATAGGAAGTAAAGGTGATGTAGGAGAGCAAGGGGGGTATAGGACGTATAGGTGATGTAGGATGGTATATGTGGTATATGACGTATAGGTGATGTAGGATGGTATATGTGATATATGACGAGTAGGTGATGTAGGAGGTTATATGTGATATAGGAAGTAAAGGTGATGTAGGAGGGTACAAGTGGTATATGACGTATAGGTGATGTAGGATGGTATATGTGGTATATGACGTGTATGTGATGTATGAGGTTTTATGTGATATAGGAAGTAAAGGTGATGTAGGAGGGTACAGGTGGTATATGACGTATAGGTGATGAAGAAGGGTATATGTGGTTTAGGAAGTATAGACGATGAAGAAGGGTATAGGTGGTATAGGACGTATATTTACTGTAGGAGGGTATAAGTGATATATGAAGTATATATGATATAGGAGGGTTTATATGGTAAAGGAAGTAACGGTACATTAATACCGCACCTGAGCTTTCTTTATGAATAAATATACTACAGCTTATACATTTCTAGAGAAGTATTATGTATGTATAACACAGATGTTTCAATCCGCTAAGGTATAGGAAAGAGATAGAGAATATCGAAGTATAATTCGAATTCGATATCGATAACTAGAGAGAAAAAATGAACCCGAGGAATATTAGCAGATACTTTTTTTGTTGTTAAACTTGACGTAACTTGACGTGATTCAGACCAATTGTGTCCACAACATTGGAAATCTGGAATGGTGATCCCGCCTCTGATTAGCAGTAATGTGGTAAGTCCCGGAAAGGATTGGAACAATTAATTGCATATATCTTCCTATATAGCTAGTATTTTTTTAAAATAGTTAATATCTGCTATATTGTATTCCATAAAGGGTACATACTAGTTTCTATCGGTATTAATCGATGTGTCCAGTACACAAACCAACAGCCACGCCGTTGACACGTGCCTCAGATATGAGGGTGCTATTTTTTATAGTATTCAAGCGGTTCCTGATTTTGCACGATAACTTGTTTACCATATAATACACAATAAAATACGTATGATTGTATATTACAAGAAAATTACATGGAGGGGAATATTGTCTACGAATGGAATCGAAATTGAAATATAAAACTTTATTTGTATCAAAACTGCAAATGTTGCAGACAATATATAAATATGACATTCATTAGCAGGTGACAGTGAATATTGTAAAACCGAGAAAACCATTGTCACCCGAGGCGAAGCCGGGGGTGACAATGGGTTTTTTTTCAGGGTTGACAATATTCACTGTCACTAGCTGCTAATGAATGTCATATCTATTTTGTTACACCAAAAGTCTTTGAAGCTCAGAAACGGCAGCAAACCTCGATAATGACATCTTGTTTGTTGATAGTCTGTTGTTTACTATCGCACCGGCGCTTGATAAAATTGGCTGTTGCCGTCAACCGTTCTTGTGACCATCACGGTGGGGAAACGAAGCGGTGAACGCACATTTTTCGCGCATGTGATATATTTCTCTGTCTCATGGCAATATTATCCGCGCCCCTTAAAACCAATGTACTTTCGGAATGTGACAGAGATTTTTGTTTAATTTTCTCCCAACCAATCAAATAGCTAGAAATTCACGTGAGGTGTAACAATAGGAAATGTCAACTCGAGTTAATGTCCGGAGTGAGGTTTTACTGTATTGTTAATCATAGTGAAATAGTTATTAGCATCAAAATTACTATGTTTCCATTGTTCATGTTGTGCTTAAAATATTAAAAACGATTAACATTGAAGATCCCTAAACAAATAATTATACTCAAAATCTGTCCTGGGTGATACCGACGAGATTCTTCAATTTACATCTAGAGCCACATAAAACAGGTTCGTACCTTTGGCGTAAGGACCACAACACAGGAGAGATCACTTCCAAAAACTATCCCGGCCATCCCCTTTTAAAATCCTTTAACCAGAGACATATATACTATACTATAATTTACTGATTACTGTATTGATTGATAGGTTTTACGTCTGCTTCAATACCGTGTTACTATACTATAGTGTATGTACTGCGTATATACTGGTTTTATACGCCTCTGTTTTAACCGCCCGATGTTTATTTTTCTGAAACAAAACTTTTTTTAAACAGAGTGTCTGATCAGAGACGTATACGTTTCTAGTCTGACGTCCTGAAAAAACGGTAGCTGAATGTTAATAAGAGCCAGTACAGATTGATTATGATGGTGATACGTCCGCTAGATATTATACGTACGGCCTTGCAGACTTTCAGTAGACGACCAACCAGTACGTACTAGACTGGCCACCATCTCTAAAATATTAAATAATTAAGAAACAAAATTAACTCTAATAATGCTGATCACTTGGATATCTGGTTCCTAAGTTCTAAACTAGGGGGAGATAAGCTAGTAGTAAAATGCAGTCGAGAAATTCTTCATAAAATCTTCGGGGCTGGTGGCCAGTCTAAGTACGTACATGCGAGAGCTCTGGCTTTACTGAAATGGGGATGCGCAGGGGGCTAAACGTGAAGTACCGCTGAGGAGTAGTGCATCCCTGCTGAGCTAAGGCCACCCCTTATAGCGAGCATGATCATCGTAACTAACACACCGGTCTGTTCTGGTTTACATATCCAGGTAAATTAGCAAAAAGGATTTGATATAAGATGACTTCACACGTTAGGATTTACATTGTGATTTTTCTGAAATAAGATATAAAAGATACATTGTATTTCCTATCAAAAAACCTTTTTGTTGCAGATTTAAGAAAGGAATTTCTGAAAAATTAAACTATTATGTATGTTAGAAAATTAGTTTAAAAGAAATGATGCCGTCATACGTCAGATACTGAAGGCGACGTTGATGACATCGGTACCGGCCAACCACTCCCCCACACACTTTTTAAATGTTTACGGTACTTGTGATCTAAATTTCACTTGAATGAAATTGATATAAAATACATAAAGCACATTCAGGCATAATTATAGCGTTATTTCAAATAATAAACACTAATCCAACCCCTAATCCCTTGAAGTCCTTTCTTATCTATGCCTCACAACCGTACGTTTCCGACGCGTAATGAAAAGAGTTACTCATCTTCATTCTTCATTATCATATAACCGAATTGCACGCCCCGTGCACGGTGGTCGACTTTATACTTTCCCTATTCAATATTTTAATTAAGTTGAAACGATACGTTAAATTCAATCAGAACCGAATAAAAAGTAGTATAAGCTATTTAATTAGTTACAATAATGTGTGTTTGGACTTATTCTGATATGTCGGAGTAATCATTCTCCCCAAGTGTTGGTTGTGAAACATCTAATTAAAACTTCCCAAATTTTCAGATTTCGTTGGAGAAATGTAATCTAGATACGTCGACAAAGAACGTATCTGCGTCCACAGAGACCCGAAAGTCTTAAAGTGTACCCTGAATGAAAATAGACACTAATATATTATTATTCTATATTATTCAAAAACAAAAAAGTCGAAAACCGCATAAAAACCGGTCGGATAAGTGAGAAAACACCAACAACAAATATACGTTTGATCTTATGAATTCATAAAAAAGAATGTGTGTCGGCGTCGTGTAGATTTAGTGATTAGATGTTAAATGTAATGTACTGTTGAGTTCCAAACGGATCAATACCAATAATGGGGAAACATAACAAAGAATTGCATCGTAATGCCGGTCTTGGGTAAAAATATGCTGAACTATTTAATCATGACACTAGGAATCTGTCAAAACGATATGAGGAAAGTGGCGAAGCTTGCAAGCTTGTGAACTACATAGAGTCAAGGTCGAGTTTGAAAAATAAATATTAACCGGCTCAAAACAGCCAAATTAATTCCTATCATTTTTTTGTCAATGAAGAGTTACTGAAATCACAAATGTTTGGTGTTTTTCATGTTAAATTTTGCTGTTTGCGGTCCTCGTCGGACCTGTTTGAGTGACTGCCTTTAAGCGTGCACACTCTGCCGACATCGGTGTCCGATTCAGTTGGATTTGCAGATGCTCAAAAAACTACTTGAATTCGTGTATCTTTTAAATAAAAAGTGACAGATTTATCCGTATATAAGATTGAATATTTTCTTAAAGTTATTGTTGTAAAAAACATTGTTATATTCCAATTACCTGTTCTGCTCATGCCAGGTGTCAAACTCTCCGTACTCCAGGTGTCAATCAACGCTAGGTCTAACATGTTTTCCCAACAAAATAAATTACTTGGCTGAATGTGTTTATTTAGTTAACCTTCATTTGTGGTTAGTGCTATCAGCTTGACATTTTCCCAAGAAACAGATCTTTTTTTTGTTTATTTTTTTTCCCTTTTTTGTTCACCCAGAAGTGCGGAATAAACATAATACAAATTATATTCACAGTAGATTGGTAATATTTATTTTTCAAACTAATAGAAATGTTGTAAAAAATATTCAGGTAGAAAAATTCAATAACGTCCCTTTTTCTTTATCTTTTCACTCAGTGACATGCCTAATGCAAAAAAGAACACTTCACCGAACGAAAGTAAATAGTTTACGACATTTTTGGAATTGCTTTATTTTTTTGAATATACAGACCACTTTCAGTAGTAACGTGCTAATTTTAAAGGGTGATATGTTTCATGTAATTGCGCCATCAATCAAACAAATATTTGATCAACATTTATATATCTCGCATGATAATGTTTACAACTGTTGAACACTTTACGACATAACAGTTTATGGCATATATGAAAACAACTCAGTCTCTCACTTGTATTCTATCAGAGACTTGATTATTTGGCTTTGCGACTGATCATAGTTATTTATCATCATCACGGAAAACAAACAAAATGCAGGGTCATTCAAGGTAAGTAGTCTATTGGCATAGTCAGAATTTATGATGCAAAGCGCGCGTCACCGTTTAAGGAAAGTTATCGTTTCTGCGACCTTGTGATACTATACCGGCAAAACACGGTATTGTTTTGTCGGTACCCGGTAGTCGTTGACAGAGATGGAAATTACACTTTCGATATTGTTCACTATTAAATAATTGTTCTAACAAATATTAACTAAAATCAACAAACATTTTGTTGTGCACACACACATCCCTACCTCCCTAGTTGGCATAGAACAAATGTCGCGCGGTTTACATTATGAGAGGTATGGTAGAGAGGTAAATCGGGCTGAACGGTGGTGCCCATCGACTTAACCATAACCCTCGATCTTGTCCCGGCAATGGCCATGGCCTTTGTTTGTGTAAACGTTGATCAACCCCATGCTTTCTTATTATATCCATGTTTTGGCATGGTTACCTAAACGGCGTGTATGCATATATAGCCTTATCATGTTAGGTTTGTTTAATTTCAATTAGGGAACTTTCTGCTGTATAGAAGATACATAGTCCATATTTGTTTTAAACAATATTCTGACCTTTGACGGCTGTCCATGACCTTAAACTGTATGGTACAGACTTAACTGTGATACATGACAAATTGTCTGGTCAGGAGAAAATATATGTGAAGTTTTATTAAGATAGTTTCAACTAACATTTGTGATCTTAGACAAACTCTTTCTATTGCTTTCAAGACGGGTGTTTCTTAAAGTCCATGTACAGTTCATGGCAGAATGTGTTAGGGTGTTAATTCCAAGGTCAATGTCGCCTTCTGTTTGTAGAGAAGTTTTGTCATCTGGTGACTGTCTTAACTTTTCTGAAGAAAGTTTAAAATTTACATATGGATTAACAATATACCGACGCATACAATGAACATATTATTTGAGAATGAAGTTTCAAAACTTGGATGTTACCATGTAATGTTGACAAAATCCAATGTTAATCTTCTCGGACTGTTGTGTACATGAGGACATCTGTATCAGTTATGATGCCATTTTAAGACGGACTCGACATTTAAACAACCGCATCTTTTATGTATCCATAATTTTATTAAAACGTGAAATTCATTTGGGATTGTCTGCCTGTCTGTCAAGCTCATTTTCCACCAAGTTCATACATTCAAGTGTCAGACTGAGTTGAATGGGCAATTCGATGCATGCATATTTACACATAATTAATAAGGCTACCCATTTCTGTTTAGTTTGCCTGTTTCTAATCATTTTTTTAGAAATGTTTTAATTCCAACCAAATTTGTTATGCACTTATGGTCAATTGGCTTCCATCGAGAACTCCCCTAAAATTGTTTCATTTCAACTGAATTTGAAATACATTTACCTAGGGCTGCGGTTGTCAGCCTCCACAATTCATGAATAGATGATATATATACTCATGCAACTTCATAAGAAAGCTGGAACGAATTTTGGCAAGTTTGCTTCGGGTTCCCCTCGTTCTATAAGGGGAGGGGGTGTATATTCTTAGAATTTGCTTGTTTGTTCAGTCCCTGACATCAACAATACATGTAGCTTTAATATGTTTTATCTAAAAGGACACTACCAAGGCAATAATTTAGACAGACTACCACGATTCTAGCAACAAATGACTATAAAGATTTGGTATATCTCAAGCATTGATATATTACCTTTAAAATCTTGTAAACAGAAAATGTACGGATATTGCAAATATTTAAATATATGTATCATTGCACAGATCTCATGTTATATTTTCTATAAATATAATTGTTGATTCGAAATGTTACAGATATGTTTTGTTTAATGTATCTAAAAATATAAGCTTATTAATAAATAGTTAAACGTATAATAATAAATTATAATAATAATATCTTTTATTTATTCTGGGATACATATTTAGACATGTCTAATTTACAATATGGCCCTGCATCAATATATTTACAGATCAACGTATGACAAGTGTCTTTCGTTTGTCATTTTGAAATGAATACACACAAAATTATCTTTTAGAGAACATTTTATAAGGATAATTCTGAGGCATGCTTGAAATGAGCTATTTTTGACCTTGACATCAGAATCTTAAATTTGAGGTAACAAGGAAGCAAATATAGTAAAGACAATGAGATTTGCAACCAGCTAAGACATGATAAGATGTATAGTAGCTTACGTAAGTTTGTGTTTGACAGAAGCGTTTTACAAGCTTCCTGATTGGAACGGGGGAAACCCCTACTACATTGATACTCGGGGTAGATTAACACAGTATAATAGTATTCAGTGGTAAAGATTGAACCTAACCAAGCTGGTACACATGTACTTCCTCATTCAAACGTGGATTAAATGCGCTGATTCTCTACCAAACCAGACATATCTTCACTTTGGACTAAATAAATGTAATGCCAGCAAATCACAGCTATGAGCTTATTGTATGTTGTGTTGTCCTTCATCTGTCATCCATCAACTTTTTCAGAGGTCAAAGGTTACGAATGAATTAGTTACTGAAATGGCTAATTATCCCGGAACAAGTAGGTATTTTGTAAACACATATATATTACAGTATTGTAGCCAATCATGCAGGCTATATTGTGACAGAATTCAAAGGTTACGAGGTCAAAGGGGAGACTTTCTCATGACCCTTGATCTTTCTATATGCGTTTTCCCTTGTTTATTTAGCCCCTACAGGGGCAAGAAACAGCCGGAATGTGGATAGTATAAGTTAGCCCATAGGCGACAGTTCTAGTTTTTATGGGGCATAGGACAGGTCACAGGGGTCAAATGTTATTAAATCTTTAACAGGTTCTTTTGAATGACTTATAGTCATAAATACTTATATTTTGCCTGTAGCTTTATTTCTGACCACTTTTAAGATTGCAAGTATGAGGTCAATACCAGGTGAGCGACGCAGGCCCATTGGGCCTCATGTTTTAATTGTGTTCTGAGTGCATAATACAGGTATCTTCTCTTCTTCAAAACTGAACCAATGGTTATATTCTCTTTCCATCGAACCTTGTTATTATTCAGCAAAACCTTATGGCTTTTTATAAGACGTTGCCTGTTTGCCTATGTCTAATTGGGTGTTTTGGATTGTATTCCAAAGGTACACCCGCACCCACTAATGGTTCCAATGTGACACGTCAGTGTAGCTGTACTTGGCTTCCGTGCGGTTTGAAATGTTACTACATGTATAAAATCATTGTAGTTGGGTGGTCTTGGTGTTGCTGATCGTTGGTGTCTAATGCTGCTACAGACAAGGGTACATCGGCAAAAAGAAGCAGTAAAAAGGAAAGATTCTTACATAAATGAGGCCTATGATGAAAATCATAAACGATACTGAAAACGGTCAACCTACAGATTCTTTCAGGCATCAAGAGCATACAGCAATGTGATATTGTGGCACTACAAGTGTTCTAGGTGTTTTGTGTTAAATATAGAAGGAAGCAGTCTAAGGGAATGTCATTCTATTTGATTGGCCATCTATAAATAAAAATATTAAATAGGAAATAGATTCAATCACAACAGGCGAAGGAGCAAGTAGTTCTTATAATTTATTAGAAGTGTCGGCTGAATTTGCCCCTACAGTGGGCTTCTCCAGGACAAAAAAATGCCCTGCCCTTCGGGTATCAAGACGAGGAGCAAAGATCTGAATAGTCAGGCTTTGTAAGTCTGACTTGTAATTAATTAAATAATCTAAGAGGGACCAGCAAAAGAGTGAGAATATATCACAATGACAGGATATCTTTCCCTAAGGCTCAATATCTAACAAACCATTATTGATTAAGTGTTACATGTGCATGATGAAATCCAGTTAAATATGTTAAATACATGTTAAATATATATAAATGTGTGTTATCCAAGACTGTGTATTCATTCACGGTGCTTGTCGTACTAATGCTATGAAAATGTACGAGTGCCACCTGAAGATTAACATTGTGTATATAACAAAGTTTATATGACAATAAAAAAATGAGATGCATAATAGTGTCACTTATCAATGACAGAATTGAATACACTGGGGTATATATAAACTTTTAGAAGGAAATGGATCAGCTTAGTTGTTGTTTGCTTTAGAAATAAGTAGAGTTGATTTACAATATGTAACGGAAATCTTGTTACAAAATTAACTTAGAAATCAATTTTGCCAAAACTAGAAAATTTACAATTTTAGAAAATCATTATCTGTTTTAAATCTGGTATGATACATATTGAGATTTTTTTTGTATATACATATATTTCATTTTTAATTTCTTACTCAGCATATTAAGTTTACATTATTCCTTTCAGTTAATATTACTCACAACTGTTAAAGCATTCTTTTGAAACTTCATTTACAGGGATGAAAGTTTAGAACATTGTTAAAAAAATCTGGACTGTATATATTCTAAACAGCAGAAAGTTTCCTAATGACCAAACTTAATATGATACGTTTGTAACAACGTTATATTTGTGTGTACAGTGCATGGCATCATAGGATGTTAAGTCCAAGGTCAAGGTCACATACTGCTCTTTGTAGATAATTTGTGTCATCTAGTGACTGTCTGAACTTTTATGATGAGAGTTTAACATTTGCAAATGGATTCAAAAATATACAGAGGCATACAATAAAAATTAGTATCTGAGAATGAAGTTTCAAAACCATGTAATCAGGTAATGTTGACAAGATCCAATGTTTATCTTCTCGGACTGTTGTGTACATGAGGATATCTGTATCAGGTGCAATTTTGAGACGGACTAAACCTTTAAACAACCTAATCGTTTATGTATTCATAATTTAATCAAAACGTGGAATTGATTTGTCTGTCATTCTAGTTTTTGTGCGGTATATGTAACTGCCTAAAAAAATGTTCAATTTCCACTGTCATGCTAGTTTCTGTGCTATATATGTAATTGCCTAAACAAAGTTCAGTTTCCACTGTCATGCTCGTTTTGTTGTGAGATACATGTAACTGCCTCAAAAAGTGTTCAATTTCCCCCAAATTTGTACATTCATACAAGCAAGTGTCAGACTGTTTTTAATTGGCATTTTGACGCATGCATATGTATGCATAATTAGTACGGCTACACATTTCTAACCAAATTTGGTATGCACTTATCACGTATTGGCAAATGTGAGGTTTAAAGTTTGATGCATATTGTTTGTGCATGCCAGTTCCTTATTTTAGGTTCAAATAGGAATGTATTCACTAGCATCTGTTGGGAGGGATGTAAGGGTTTGGTTGCCCCGGGCTCATCCCTCTTACATAATGTAACCTCACACAGAAGGCCTTTTCCCCTTCATTCTCTCTTTCTTTTCCCTTGCTGCTTTTAAACTCAAAATCATTCATTATCATTCATTACAATGATGCTATTTTTTATTTGATATAAATGATATATATATACTTCGAAGTTCAGATTGGTCAATTGGCGTCCAACTCCTCCAAACATTCATTGATTCCACTAAACTTTGATGTACCTAGGCCTGAGTTTGATAGTCTCCACAATTCATGAATATTTTGTATACTCATGCAACTTCATAAGAAAGCTGGAACAATTGTTGGCAAGTTTGCTTCGGGTTCTCCATCCCATTGTCGACACCAAACCAAAATAACTGGTCCTGTAAGGGGGATATATGAATTATAGGAGTTTGTCCGTGTGTTCAGTCACTGACATCAAAAATGCATGTAGCTTTAAAATGTTCATCAAAAAGAACACTAACAAGGAAATTATGTAGACAGATTACCCAAATTCGAGCAACACACGAGTACAAAGACTTGGTAGGCATATTCAAGTTAAAATATTATAAACAGAAAATGTATGACTATTGCAAATATTTTAATATATACCCATTGCACATATATCATGTTATATTTTTTAAGAAGTATTTGTTGATTCTTTATGATACAGATACGTTTTGCTTGTATTTATCCAGAAATATGAGCTTATTACTCCATCGCAACGAAAGTTCCGAGAGGAAATAGGATTCCGCCCGTACGTACATGTATGTACTTATGTTACACTCTTTGTCATCCCTATAGCGACTTAATTCCTCAACAGAATGCCGTGAAACTTCATACAAGTTTTAAGTACGACAATACCTTGAAAATGTCTACATTTCGAGTTTCTACGTTGAAGGTCAGGGTCACTGTTACTATTTTAGAGAAAAAAAACTTTGTAATCGCTCTAGAAACTTTATTCTTCAACGGAATTTCATGAAACTTTTTTCAAGTATTTGGTTTGGCAATGCCTTGGACAAGTTTGCGTTCTGGGTTTCTACGTTTAAGGTCAAAGTCACTGTTACTATTTTCAGAAGAAAATAAAATAAATTAGCATCACTATAGGGAATCCATTACGGAACAGAATTTCATGAAACTTATACATGAAGCAGTGTTTAGTATGACAACGTTTTGAACAGGTTTGCGTTCCAGGTTATTGTGTTAAATGTCAAGGTCACTTTTTCTATATTAGCAAAACACTTAGTCATTGCTCTATTGACCTCATTTCTCAATGGAATTTCATGAGATTTCACATAGGTGTTTGGTATGGGTTTCCACGTTGAAGGTTAAAGTCAATGTTACATTATTTAGAAAAAAAATTGTATCGCTCTAGTGACTTCATTTACTCTTACGTATGTAACAATGTGTGAATGCTAGGTGATCTGTATCATGTGTGATGCCTTGTTAACTATGACTGAGGTGTCTTAGGTTTGTCATTTTGAAATGATTAAAAACAAAATTTCCTGAATGTTTGAGAATATTTTACGGGGATAATACTGAGGTTAACTTGTTAGTTTTGACCTGGAACTCGGAGTTTTGAATTTGGGCAAACAAGGATGCAAATATAGTAATGACAAGGAGATTTACAACCAGCTAAGACCTGCTAAGGTGTACAGTAGCTTACATTGGCTGTTGTTTGACAGGATAGGTTTACAAACTTCCTGGTTTGAATAGGGAAACCCCTACTACCTGGATACTGGGTAGATATACACAGTACCATAGTATTCAGTGGTAAAGATCGGCACTAATCAAGCAATGGGTACACATGTACTCCATCATTCGAATGTACTTAAATACGTGGATTACAATAACAAAAAACACATATTTTCACTTTGGACTACAAAATGTAATGCCAGCAGTGAGTCAAGATCATTCAACGTTACAAAAATGAAGGATGTTAGCTAATATTGGTGAAATGAGCGTCTCATGACCATTGTTTTTTGATTACCAGTTGCTCTTTTTTGAGCCGATTTAAAATTAAATATGGCTGCTTTTACCTTTGGTTGCAATGTTTTAAACATATAAATTTCAACTCAATTTTCATCTGCCTCAACTTTAGTACAAATTAATTAAAAATATTATGATCTTGACTGAAATCAATCTGAGGTCAAAGCTGACTTCTTAGATGTTAAATGTTGTTGACTAATTCATCATCACAATTGATCGAATATCTTTTTATTATGCAAGACAATTTTAAACGGTTTCTTAACTTTCATCAGGTAGTGGAAGCAAAATTTGATATTGACGATATTGCCATTGTGGTTCTGAAATAATAATGTTATGTGTATCTCACCAGGCTAGAAGTGCCTTAAACTTATGGAATGGTGTGTTGTCCTTCATCTGTTGTCCATCAACGTTTTAGGTCACCTGAGACAAAGTCTCAGGTAACCTATTTCAATCGTGTGTTGTCCGTCGTCGTGCATTTTTAAATAATTAACATTTTCAACTTCCTCTCACAAACCCCTGAACCAATTACAATGCAATTTTTCAGAAAGTTTCAATGGCCAAAGATGCACCAAAAACCTATGTATGTAAATTTCAACAATCTTTCTTGTACGACCCAGTCATGCTGGAAACAAATACTTTTCATACATGAAAGGGTATTGTGGTGCTTCATCAAAATTGCGAATTGCATTACCCCTAGGCTACACGTTTACTCCTGGGGAAGGGGACATATTTACTAGTGTTAATTTAATAAAACGATACTTTTAGGTATAATTTGTTCATTTTCTTTTTGAAATGATTTAAATTATAACCCTGAGAAAACATATTGACACTATGGACATTTTGAGTCTGACCCAACCCAAGGTGCTGAGGGCGGGGCCAAAAAGGATCAAATTGGCTTTAATTTCAATAATCACCTTCTTCAGACCAAGTTATGCTGGAAACAAATAAATACATGGAAGGGTCATGAGGTACTTTGTCAAAATTGTAAATTTCATTTCTCCCGGGCTTCACGTTCGTCTGTGGATAGGAGGTGAAGTTTGCTTTAGTTTATATAGGAAAATGATACTTTATTTTATATTGGAAATAATTCAAACTTGAATGGAATTATAATCATGAGTTGAACGTTTGATGCTATGAATAATTTGACTCCGACCTACCTCAAGAGTCTGAAGGATGGGGACAGAAGGGTCAAATTGGCTTAAATTTCAGCAATCGTTTTCTTCAGACAAATTAATGCTGGAAACCAATACTCTTCATGCATGGAATGGGCTTGAGCTGGTTTGTCGAAATTTTGAATTTCATTACCCCTGTGCTTCACGTTCGTCCCTGGGGAGGTGGTAACATTTACAATATTTTGTATTGGAAAATGATACTTTTGGTATATTTTGTTCATTTTCAATTCGAAATAGTTCAAACATGATATAAATTATAACCCTGAGACGACAGCTGCACTCTTTGCAAATGTTGAGCCTAGCCCACCCCTGGGGGCTTAGAGCTTGGCCAAAAAGGGTAAATTGGCTTAAATTTCAAAACCTTCTTCAGACCAAGTTATGCTGAAAACAAATAATCTTCATACATGAAAGGGTCTTGAGGTTATTTATCAAAATCGTTAATTTCATTACCCCCGGGCTTTACGTTCGCCCCTGGGAAGGGCGAAGTTTACTTCAGTGTATATAGAAAATAATACTTGTGCGTATATTTTGCTCATTTTCCATTTGAAATAATTCAAACATGATTTTATGCATAACCCTGATATGACAGTTTGACACTGGAAACATTTTGAGCCTAGCCCACCCCAAGGGACTTAAGAGAGGAGCCCACAAGTTCAAACTAGCTTAAATTTCAACAACCAGTTATATGCTGGAAACAAATACTCTTCATGGAATGGTCTTTAGGTGCTTTGCCAAAAGTGTGAATTTCATTACCCCCGGGTTTCACGTTCGCTCCATAGGATGGGATGAAATTTACTATAGTTTATATAAGAAAATTAAATACTTTTAGGTATATTTTGTTTGTTTTCAATTGGAAATAATTCAAACATAATTTTAGCATTATCCTAAAATAGCAATTTAACACTATGACAATTTTCAGCCTGACCCACACAAAGGGACTGAGGGCAGGGCCCAGAAAGGTAAAATGCCAATTTAAATTTTCCTTTTTTGTTCTGTTTTGACATCCGTTCTATGTCTGCCGACTACGCATGTTTGCCCTGACCTATCGACCGCGTTCTAACGTCACGGATTACTGCCGATACTAATACCAATTGTCGGCATTCATCTATGACTTTCAATCAGCCGCTGCAGACAATTATCAATGGTGTCGCTGTATTAAGATATATCGCCCTTGCCCTCGCTCCAGCGGCGAACCAGACATTTATTTCGGTTCGACGGCTGTTTTAAGCAAATACTTTCCCACAAAATTTTAAATTATGATATAAGAAGTTTTATAATCAGCAATAACCCACATCCCTGTTCGAAGGGAGCAAGTATTTACAGGTACAGTTACAGTCACTAATGGAGGGGATGGGGCGTTGGGGAATAAATCACAATTTCTGTTCCCGGGTTTGTTTGCCCTCAGGGCTTTTACACTAGTAGAGATTGGAAATTCTACAAGACCAAATACTATATTGTGTGCCAAGTAATTTGTGTCTTCCTAATACCAACAACTTGGTGTGCTATATACAGGTATTATTTAATTTATCAGATGAGACCAGCGTAGTACTTAATTACGGGCAAAGCAATAGTGATTCCCATACAGGTAAAATGCATATCTTTCAAAAGTTAGCAACGTATGATTTCCATTTGTTTTCTTTTACTGTTAGTACAATAATGCAATGCAATTTATTTTACTTCAGTGTCACATGTCAATATCACATTCCAACAATATTATTTACATAATGTCAAATTATATTTCATTTATATGATCAAAAAATAATGCAGCAAGCCAAACTAAACAAGAACTAAGTACATGCATATGTAATATAAGTATTTAAAACTCATTGTATTACACATCGTTTATATCTGCACATACCTTAAACACTTTCGCCTACGGAACATTTGAGTAATAGCTGCAGCCAATATAATCTGAATCTTGGGATTTGTAATTATACCCCCGCAACAAAGTTTGGAGGGGATATAAAAAGCAACAACACTCTTCATCTACGCTTTCGGGTTTAGCCCCTCATCAGTAATTGAATGGTCCTGATAAAGAGCTTAGCCCGAAAGCTTAGACTGTTGCTATTTATTTTGTTATGTTCCCTGTAGGAACTTCGTGATAGATATTTATTCAAATCTTCCAAACTGTTCAATAAAGACATCACTGTCTCTAAAAAGGAATCAAGGGGAATCCTTACTTATAACAAACATTTACAGTAAAAGTCTCACCATTCTAATATGCAATGGGAACGACTTTGATATCCTCTTTATCACATGGATGTAGAATTTTCCAGACCCTGTTTTCTCAAATTTGACATTTCTCTTTTGACCCTTGTATCCGACTTCAGAAACATCTGCGCCATCAGCTTACATATGTGCCAGCTTATTAGTATACAGAGGAGGCCTTTCATTGCTATTTTGTCCCAAGACCTGTTTGTCTGTCCCTTCTTGCATAGTCGATACGTCTTTACGTACGTACACATTTCTGGTAATATTAGGTCGCCCATCAGTTGCTCCGTCACCACTGGACACTGTCGCCATATTGTCTCAGCCGATCCGAAGAATATAAACCTTAAAATCACCCGATGAGAGATGTTGGAACTATTAATTTATTGTAATATAAAAAAACATTTATAACTGAAAAAACTTTTTCAATGATGATTTATTTTGCGTAATGTTATATCCGTTGTCATTCGTTGCTTTAAAACGACGGAATTTCATCACAGGACACTGTCACCTTATGACCTCAGCCAAGCCGAAGAATGTCAACAACATATTTACCAAATAGATATGTTTAAACCTATTATTTGGTTGTCATATAAAAAAAACATGTTTAACTGACAAACATTGTTTTCAATTGGGCTTTCTGTTTGAGTTGAAGTTATACCATTTGTCATCCGTTACTTGAAAACGTAGGAATTTAAAATTACCAAAAACAATACCTATATATATATATACCTATATTTCGGAGGCACGTTAGTCTAGTGGTACGACGCCAGGCTTGTGACCTAAGGGTTACGGGTTCGAGTAACGGCACAGCACTGTGTTGTATTTTTGAGCAAGATAATTTACCCCGCTTGTTCCAGTCTACTCAGCTGTAAATGAGTACGTGGTTGGGCAGTGCTACAATTGTAGAATGCTAGCTGTGAGCGCCGAAATGGCAGCACCGGCTGAATGCTCTCCAAGGAGTTGAGAAAGATATTGGCTGGTTGCAATGGCCCTATAACCACGGATAAAATTTGTGAACCGCTTTAAGACGATCTACGTATACGGTTGTGTTAAGCGGTATATAAGAACCTCGAATTATCATTATTATTATTATCAAACATAGCGAACTGTATACAGTTATTTAGATAATCTATTGTGAAACGTCATAAATATATTTTTGGATGAATACTTCTTTGTTTTCTTTTTCTATTCCTTTAAATATATTCCGTCGTTCAGCATTCCTTGCAAGCCTGAATTTGAGTTTATACCCAAACATACCCTCTGTCAATGTGTTTAAACACAACTAATCGACATAGCGTTCCAATATTCCAAATAATCACTTTGGATAATCTTGCTCAAAGAAACCACCTCAGACCATAAAATATCAAGATATATGAGATTATGTTACTGATAAAAGGCTTTAAGTTTCAATGTATCCTATGCATTCCCGTTTACAATTAAATTACAGTTTAGGATAGTTTTCAGACTACTTGCTGACATATTATGATGTCAATAAAAACCTCTCTTAATGTTTATAAGTGTTCTAATGTTTATATATGTGTTTAATGTTTATATCTTTCAACTAAGCCATTAGACCTTGGCGATTCGAAGTTTGTGTCAATATAACATGGTAAATTGAACAACTCGGTAGACTTTTTTAATTTTGAGCGTAAGAGGGTTTGATCGAGTTGACTATGTTTAGGCGACACACCGACGAGTTTTACAGGTAATTCATACACACTGTAGTTATGTGTGAACCTTTATTTCTGAATGGATCGTGTCATACCAACCAGGAAGTTCCTTATAGGTGAACGATTTTGGCGGGAAATTAGCGTTGATTCAGCAAAGCAAACTAAATGTAGATTTACACATATTTACATATCTGTCGCTCATTGAATTGCAAAGAAATACTGGACACACAGGTATAATACAGCTTGCTTTCTTTGTTCCGTGAATAATGTTACAGGTAGAGACGCGGACACGCCTGTTATAATTATCTACAGTAAAGTACACAACCGGATCGGCCGTTCGTGATATAATGCAATTTGATAAAAGGGCATTTTATATCAGAATGCATTCAGTGTGTTAAGTCTGACACGGCTACTCTGAACTACGGTAAAGGATAGGCGTTATACACATCGTAGGGTACGCTAACATGTAATTAACGAATTACCTTTGTATAAACTAGCATATATGCAAACCAAATTCTTAATTCTAATGACCCTACTTTGACACTTAATCATATAGCATTACATTAAAGCATTCGATATAATAATTAAAAAAGGAATGTATATTCTCTCATTTTCTCGGGTTTAATTAAGTTTGAAAAACCATCCAGGTGGCATTTTCCTATCCTACACCCCAAGGCATGAAAGAGTCTTATGGCGTTTACCTACGAAACTGGGATATGTTAAAGTTTCATTCTTCATTGTATGCTAGAATCAAAGAGACCAAACTTATCTAATGTCCTATAGAAACACTTCTGATTTTACCCTACTTATTCTCTCTCATCTTTATTTTCGTTTGCCTTCCTGTGTAGTAATGGAGTGTATGATAGAAGCCACTGGGCGAACGGTGTGATATTTGAGTGTGTGGTACTATACGATCACTCCTGACTGTCCCTATCACAAAATACACCGGCGTCGTAATATCTTAGCTGCATTCGAAGACGTAAAAATAAACTCGTCTAATATGAAAGGTATATCACGTGAAGAGCCATATTTTTTTAATGAATGTATGTATTGTATGCACTTCCACTTATGCTACCTCGCTATTCACATATTCATAGTCCGTTCCAAATATGCAGTTTGACCACTTGAATTGTTCGGGAAAGCCCTGCTAAATATAGCGCCGATAACGTCACCTGACTAGGCAGTACACACAAGTGGTCTGAGCGATATAAAACGGTTTCCATAGTGGCCCCCACAGAGGGGCCGTAAGGCAACTGCAACTTCTTACAGCACTATGAAACCAAATAATATGATTTCTAAGTCCGTATTCAAACTTATTGAACAGTAATTCTTCATCATCAGAAGTTAATTGCACTCTTGCCAATATTCAAAATTTAAACTTATTTAGCTTTAAACATATTTGTTGCCAATAAAATTGAACAAGCGATGGGGCACAAGTTTTTACAATTTATCACAGACTTCTCCCGTCATACATTTACAATTAAATGTCAACAATGATAATAGGCATAAACATAAAGTAGATATTTACAAATATATATTGAATTTAGTACCGGAATGTGACAGGTACAGATGGTACGGGGCTGAACACCTTCCCTCAAACCTTCCTTGTGCTTTTTTATATATTGCCGGGGCATAGGAGGCCGGGTATTCATATTAGTACTAATTTAATCTTGCATGTAAACACACAAATAATCGTTTAATTCAGCAAAATAATAAAATCAAACATTTTACTGAACCCGGTAATATTATCAATTATGTAAATCTAATAGCGCACTTATCCCTTCCTTTTGCATAAACCACTGTATAAATATAGAAACAAAAAGTAAACTCTCCGATGCATGCCCATTAACATATTGAACTAAGTTCGTCTGTGTTCAAACTCAGACAAAGATACTAGCGAGTTTAGTAGTTTTAGATATGCATTCATAACATAAACAGCGCTAGCATTTTTGTCAATTCCATTTCAGCTTAACCGGCTATCCGGAAGAATACATGCACCGTAGTAACTGCTAGGACAGTTATTTTCGCCTTTGAATACTGCCCACCTGCAATAATGATTCCGTAATGTACTCCTTGCGCAATTATTTGACCATTGGGCAAGTTTTCGTTTCGTAGCTGACACGGTCCAACACTTTTCGTTCGCTTACTTCACACGGTCAGTCATTTTGTTTATAAAGAAATGGTGTGCTAAGCGCATGCGCTAGTAGAGTGAAAACCCTGAACAAAACGTTGGTCAGACAGGTAGAAAAACCGATGATTTTCTTAGATTTAATCATTTTTATGAATCTATTTAAGCCAAATCCGATCGTTGTTTTCCATACGGAGTCTCACTTAATATGTTTATGTAGTATTTGAAAAAAAAAACGACAAAAAAAAAAATACTTCACCGTGATGCCCCTTTCAGGCAGTGTTTTATTAGCATGATTGTGTTGGGTCCCTATTGACTACGCTGATGTAATCGCTATTAATATACGTCCTGGTAGTCATGTTTTTTAATCAATAATGAATGAGACATTGTTTTTGAAATCATTCATTAAGCTAGCAATACAAACCCTCGTCCTAATACATGTATATTATGTGCATTCGTATTACATATTGTGCATTGGATTTAAAATATCTGACTTACAATATACAGCCTAATTTAGATCACACGATAAACTGATTTAACCTGTGATAATCATGTTCGTAAATTCCGTCTGACTACACATGCGTTACAAACAAGCGACCTTGGGATAACCCATGACTAAATCAGCGTTTGCGACAGATCATGTTTACATCAGAGAACATCTGAGATTAACGTTTAAAAATACTCGGTTAGTTTAACGGGGCATAACACTTACGTCTATTACACTATTCAAAAATCTATATGTGATTTTAATGACATGTTAATGTAGACAGTGTGTATTTTTCAGCCTGTAATTTGTTAATATCAAATTAAGTTGAATTTGAACTAAAGGTAATTGATCTTGGTTAAAATGACCAATCTTCTAAACGCTTACAGGGGTATTATTTTCTAAACAAAGAGACATAGGACATTTAAACCTCATGGAGGAGGTATTGTGGTTATTGCATTTGAAGAACGAACTAACTTTATGACCTCAGAGTATATAGGCTTACATATATACACGCACAAAATGTAGTGAAAACGAGCCTGTTTCAACAACAATCAAAACAAAATACAAACAAAAACAACTGTCTACCATATTTCCCCAAATTAACATGATGATTTGTAATAAATGTAATTCCATGGCAACACCAAAACCATATAAACATGTAAAACCCGCACATATAATACATTTCTCTCTCACACATAGTACATGTCTCTCTCACACATCATATGTTTCTCTCTCTCACATAATATGTTTCTCTATCTCACATAATATGTTTCTCTCTCTCATATAATATATTTATATCTCACACATAATTATTTTTCTCCATCACGTAATATGTTTCACTCTCACAAATAATATGTTTCTCTCTATCATTTAATATGTTTCTCTCTTTCTCACATATTATCTTTCTTTCTCTCACATATCATGTTTATCTGTCTCACATAACATGTTTATCTCTCTCATATAATATGTTTCTCTCTATCACATAATTAAAAGAATATCTCGCACCCTTTGTGGTGGGATAGGGGAATCTCAACCCAAGAAGAAAGATTCTTAAGTTGCCAAACACGAGGCTTTGCCGAGTGTTTTGCCGCTTAAGAATTTGTCCCCTTGGGTTGAGATTCCCTTATCTCATCCACAAGGGGGTGAATGGTCCATTGCGTATCATATACACAATATCATGATAACCTTACATGATAAACTCAGAGTTGACGTGACGTTGATGGATTGTTGACGTGACGTCATTGCATTGTTGAAGTGACGTCATACCATTGTTACGAATAGGGGAATCCCCCCGTCTCAACCCTGTGGTGAGACAAGGAATATCACACCGGTTAAAGTGCGGATGCACTTGTCCATGATTAGAGAAACGTTTCTCTCTAACACATAATATGTTTCTCTCACATACATAACACAATTCTGTAATCATTCCCAAAATATTTAAGTATCGACACGGACATATACGTTAATAATGAGATAATAGCCCTTAAACTACCACTCCGTTCTCAGCATAACATAGGACGTCTTTTTGATTGTTGCTATCTGTGCCCAGCTGTCGCCAGGTGGTTCAATAACGAAGATGTGATATCGCTATGGTGCATATCATTATGCGATAGTTGCTCTAGTTTCATATTTTGTTTATTTACCTGTATGATATTGAAATATCGTTGATTATGAGACACTTGTGTTTATTTGATACGTGACATCGATTTACATGGCAGCTGTCTTCGCTGAATCAAAATACGCGAACCCTGCAAAGCACCTTGTATTATTGTTTCTTTCCTAAATTGTGTTCATCGATTTTGAGTTTGAATGACAGTTTTGTCTACACGTCGGCATTCTTTTGTTTTCTTTAATAACCCTTGTTCACTGGCGGTTAAATATTTTTACAATTCTAAATCCTTGCACAATTTGCATTTCTCATTTGATTTTAACAAAGCACGTCGAACAATTCGTTTCATATGGGCTCAGTGCCATGCTGGATTGATCGGAAAAGTTCGCGATGTGGTTTGGAATGTTTTCACGAGTCGCCTGCAACGCATATTCAGCCTTCATCCCCTTAGTTTTGAATTTGGTAGACATACGACTTATCATCTGGACACCTCTCTGCCGCTCTTGAAACTTTATCAACCAGTCAGGTCATCCCCAACAGACGGTTCATTTTCAGGCTGATTTACTCCGATGAAAGATTCCGTAGCACCACAGCAATGCTCACCCGCTTCCGTGAGATCCATACACTAAAGTTGTCTCACGTAGGGCGTCCTTACAAGGTCCTATATATGACCTAAGCTGTTAATAGCACGCCCCTTTCCAAACTAAAATAAATCTGCTTTATCCATTGACAAATATTGCATCTTTACATTTTCTTTCTGCATTTCTACAAGGTAAAAAAGCGCGTTAATCCAAATGAAAACAAACCAAAACTAAAACACAAAATCTAGTCATAATTATCCTAATTAATATTCTTTGTTTTTGTCAAGTTAATTTTGCTCGCTTGTCAATGTAATGTCCATTCCACGTAAACAAATTTGCCTAATGGACGTAAATATTAATATATTGAAACATATTTTTACTTCTGATGTTTTCATACTCGTGATTCAAGATGAGAAAAACACCATCCACAAAAGTTAATGCTACAAAGAGTATCAGTTATAAGGAGAGTAGTTACATGTACCTATACATATGCCAGTTTGTTAATCTATAGATAGGAAATACCGAATCATTTAAATTGTATCTTACATTTGTTTTCTTTGATTATTATTAAAGGTGGTCCTGCAACTGTGCACTTGACCCCATCGACTACATCCTACACTCCTCAAGAGGGACAGACTCTCCCTACCGTCACGTGTTCGTCTGACTGTAACCCAGTCTGTACCTACAGCTGGACAAAGGATGAGCAGTCCCACACAACAGGGTCAGATATCCAGCTCACCAACATACAACGTGGTCAGACGGGCGTGTACAGGTGTACGGCCAGTAACAAATACGGAAATCAGACATCTAGTGACGTCACTGTTACAGTAAACTGTACGTATTAAGAAAGGGTGTCGTGGTTGATCCGTGTTATCTCCTTTAATTAATTTCCTTAGCAGAGAAAGAAAGGAGACTGCCAGGGTTGAGAGGCCCTGGGTTCAGCCCATAACATGTATATGTCCTCGACATGGGAGGGCTTACAGGCTTACACACATTTTTCACTAATGTTAAGTTTACATAGAATAAAAAATAACGAGGTTGGTAAGTATTTCCTGCTATCTTCTGGCTCCCCTGGCTCAGATACATCATGGCTGGAATGTTCCGTAGAGTCTTTCAATTGGCTGATGTATCTGTACACATGAATACAAGTACATGCATTCGCAAAGTATACCATATTCAAACATGCATTTTGATTGAAATAGCTAAATTAGTTATCTTAAGTAAGATTGATTAAATAGCGTAATGAATTGATTTATTTCACTTTTTTCTGTATATTTCAATTTTGTATATTTTCTTTTATGTTTTGGTTGTGAAATGTAAGTTTGCTGCTTGTATATACAATGCGAAACAGATATATTGGAATAAATGACAGGAGAATAATACAAAATAAATTAAAAACACAAACAGACCGATTCTTCATGCAAGCTGTAAATGTATATTCCGAATGGTTCTATATGGTGATGCCGCCACCTATGACGAGTGATTGGGATGGACAACGTAGACACGTGAACTTATCCAAGTGCTGTCCTTTGTTTTTTGCCGTATCAGGTCGTTTTCCAGGAGTTTTCCATTTACTTTTAAGTGATTTTGTAGTTGTATTATGGAAATACTTCTTTTAGCTACATGTATTAATGTGTATACCTGCTGTGGAAAGGTTAAATGGTAACCAGCGGAAACTCCCGACGACTCACGATTGATTGTTGTCTATAAGGTATAGGCATTATATAGTTGATATTTTTTCTTATATTTGTTTTTGTCAGGCGGTTGCTTATTATAAAGTTCAATAGGTACTAAAAATAAGGTGCATCATATATGTATCTTATAGATGGACCAGGTAACAGCATATCATTCCAGCCAAACAAAGATGTGTTAGAAAGAGTTGAGAATCAGACTGTGTCAGATATCGTCTGTTTTGCTGACTGTGAACCGCCATGTACATACATCTGGTCGAACGCAGGCACAACTTACCCAAATCCTCTATCTCTGTCCACGGCCGTGAGGGGAAATGCAGGACAATACACATGTTCAGCCAGTAACAGTGTCGGTCAGGGAACAAAGACCTGGAATCTTATCGTCAGGTGTAAGTATTGTAGCAACGTTGGGCGGGCGTTTAAATTGCACGTTCATGGTTAAACAAACATAAATAAACTGATGCATTTGTCATCTATATAATTTTATAACTTCTAAAGATTCCCCTTTACCGCAATTAACTATTCGTGTTTTCAAATGTACTGTCATCCGCTGTAACACAATTAGACACTGTATGGCCTTGCCCAACTCACCTGCACGAGTCTCTCAAAACAATTGAATTAAGTTAATACGCATAAATGGTAAACAAAGGAGTATGTAACATTATGGGCAGTTGTCAAAAAAAAAAAAGATATCAAGGACCAGTACAGTTTAAAAAAATGGTCTTGCACATTTAATACTCTCCCGTTACACAACGAAAGCCTTTTAAAAATTAGGTGTGTTGATATAGAATCGTACATGTAATTAATTTGATAACAAGGAATTGTACTAATCAATCAAACTAATAAGTGACGGTATACAATTGATGAATCCGCGAATTCCTGATCCCGACTGCCTCCTACATATCATAGCACTGAATATAGATTAAGTCAGGAACCAAAGCGTGACCCTGGCAGATAAATGTTAATATATATATTGTTTTTAATGTTAACGACGACACCAATCAACGGCGGACCTGATAAAAACAAAACAAAAACAAAAAACATTGTTTGCCTAAAGTTGTAAAACTGATAAAAGTCAAAAATAAGAATACTTCTACTATATTTTTTGTCGCAAATATTTGCTTTCCGTCAGTGATTCTTAAGAAATACCGTCAGTGTACGAATAACAAAACGAATTTAACGTATAATATATGTTCACAGAGCAAATAAGATATAACTACCGGCTAAGCGACAAGCTGATTTCACCCTTCACAGGGATCTTCAGATTTTAAATTCAATGTGAATGGTAAAAGCAGCCTGTTTTTTTTCGTCGGTTGTTAAATCATATTTTTTTTCAATACTTACCTACTTCACATGGACAGTTAATATTCATATATCAATAGAAAAAATAAGATATAACGACCGACTAAAAAACTAGCTGATTTTACCCTTCACATGAAGCTTCAGATTTATTTCATTTAAAAAGCTTACAGCAGACAAGATGACGTTACAGGAACACATGGATTATATCGGGAATCGGGGACGACATATAAAAGTCAAAGTGTAAAATACCATTTTTTAGGGCGTTGTTCAAATGTAAACAAAGTTGGAGGAACAAAAAGAAAAAGAAAAAGCAACGACACCCAACAGACAAAATTAAATCAAATATGGTAGAGCGAGGTCCCCCAAAGGTTATTCATTTATCTAAAAGAAAATTATCAAAAGATGAAATTGATTTGCTATCAAAGGGTTTTAAATTTTGTCCAACACCAGATAAAAACGATAACGAAGAACTTCAGGCGGACATTCTAAAATTCTGCATAACACTTCGTCTATGCGATAAGTTGGAAACAACGGCGTAAGTCTATAACAATTTGCAATGAAACCCACCAAGAAGTTCGGACGAATATTGAGAAGAAGTCATTACTAGTTTAAAAAAAAAATCCCTTTACATAATAATAGTCATAAACACGTAAAAAGTAATCTGTCTTACAGATGTGCTTTGGATTCTTTAAGAAAAAAGCAGATAAAGGCAATGCAGTAGTAGTCATGAATAGATATTTCTTTTGTGAATGCACACATAACATGCTTAGTAATGTTGAATTTAATACTTCGGCAAGTGACGATTTCGATGCGGAAACCCGTAGATCAATCAACGAGCTAATACGACACATGAAGCGTGCCTACATAAAAAGGAGATAGATTATCTTGTCAATTTTATGCATACAACTAGTTATTTCTATGGTTTGCCTAAAATTAAAAAAAAATCTATTATAAGTAAAGCTATAGAAGAACAAAACTGTATGTATATTGAAGTTGAAACTCCTACGGATCGAAGTTTAAACCGAGCGTAGGCGGTCCTAATATTGCAACGCAACGTTTGAGTCATCTTGTAGACCTCATTCTGAACCTTTCTAAGGTTTTAAGTGTAAACAGTTTATATCAAAGACGATTTTGATTTTCTGCGCCTCAAGCTCTAGACATTGTTCTCAATCGTAATACTTTTTTTATTTTTATCAAGGATATTTTCAACATATTAAGGATACAGCGATGGGGACTAAAGTTACCCCTTCATAGAATACTTAGAGGAAACACTTTATTCTAAGATTGAAACAAAGTTTGGGAAAAAAATATCAGAAATAATTTGTAAAGGTTCCTTTATGAATTATTTGTCATATAGCTTTCTGCTAAGGATTAAAATGAATTTCAATACCTGTTGAATTATTTACATCCTTCTATTTGTTATACGATGGAGTGTAGCGAAACGTCTTTACCTTACCTTTACCTGTTTTAGTTCAACTAGTTTCAAATAAGAATACAACGGATTGATATTGTAAGGATACAGATGCCGTATATATCGTATATTATATTATCATTTTAGTAACATAGCAATGTAGTAAAACATAAATTAATCGTTACGTATTGTAACTATTAATGTACATGTACCAACATTATCTGCCTGATTAATCAAATATGTATGTTTATGTTTTGTATGTCATATCGGTAAAGCCGTAATATATTTGCTTGAAAATTAATAAATAAAATTGATTGATATCTACTAACCAATCTATATCGATTAAGTGTTTGATGGTGGTTAATGTCAGGTGTCAGATATTATCTTGTGAAAATACTTGTTGTTACATTGTGGTCTCATTTTAGTAAAATACGTTGGTTATTCCACGAGTTACACCAAACCAGCTAGTTTAATTTCTATATATGATGTTCATTTCTTAGTGAGTTTAACTATTATATATAAAAATATAGTATGAAGTGATTACTTACCACGCATTAATAATACAAGTAGTGTGAATTTCATGTGAAAGGTTATTCCGGTATCATTAATATTACACCTGCTATTTTATTTCAGGTTTGACGTATGATATATAGTAACACGATGCTATGTAATATGGTCAGACATTTCATACACTTCCTTATGATAAACTATATAATCTATATGACAAGTTTGCTTATAATATAACACAATTTTGATAACTATGCTACTATAGTATCGTTTCTCGCCGTTTCGTGTTGTCTGTGTTGATTTCTCTTTAACGTAAAGTATTGTGTCGTCAATTCAATAAGCATGTGTTTGTCATGTTGCTGAAAGTGTGTGCCAGAGTGAATATATGGGTGGATATATTCGGTTTAGATGGGCAGGGTGTTGTATTGTTTTCTAAGATTAGGTGGACGGTTTGGAGACATACCAGTTAGCGACTTCAGCACCAACATAACCAACTTTTCACAAACGATGTCGATGCTATTTCAACGGCAGTGTTCTGGTAAGGATATAAACACGTACTGAAATACTGCATCGATTTTTTATCTATACACGTCCATAGTTTGAATATTAGAAATATGAAATAGTGTTGTCCTAGATGAGACAACTTGAATAATGATAGGTGGACAGGAATTATTGTCTTGTATTGGTTCGGCTTACGATCATAAAAGTAATAGCGTTAATTACGTATTCTTTATTAACATTTGTACGAAAAACATTTGTATGGGAGTCGCCAACTAAACACAGAAAACAGCTTATCTAACTAGGGGTATTTTTCCTATGAGAAAAGGTGAAATAAATTAATGATAAACAGAGACGATTTAGTACACTCAAATATGGAAACAAGTACTTTGAAATACAAATTGGTAATGTGGTTACATTCATTAGTGAAAAGATATCTCGATTTAAGATTTGTACTGATACTTCCAGATAGACCGTATATAGTAACGTGAAATGCAGATCTAAATGATACTGGTCAAACCGACACTGGATGGATCAGCTATTCCTTGTTGAAAAGGTAATACGTGTTTTGCATTTACCCACGACTCCTTCTTTAAAAAGGAGAATTTAGTAGAATACGGTTCTGTCTACTTTTTTAAACGAAACAATTCCATAACAGTGAATTTTTAATGTTTAAATCGTATCAAACTATATGAGTAAATATTGGTAAGTTTCATGAGACCTAAGGTAAATTTATACTTTTCAAAACATCTATTACTCATACTTCGTATAAAAATCGACATAGGAATTATATAACGATTGTCATATTTATTACCACTCATCACAATAATTTGGTTTCGATCACTTTGGTTTTGACATATATCTCTAGTAAAAATATGAGTAAAAATACCATTAGTATTACTTATAACATATAGGAAAATACCATGTGCTATAATGCCTGGATATTTTATTACTCCATATATCATTACTAAGAGTTCTTGAAAGTTAACATTCATTATATCTGTAAGAACATAAATATTTCTTGTTTAAAGAGAAGGATTTGGTTCCTTTAACAATCAGATTTAGTTGGTATGTTTACGTCGTTTTGCAGGTGTTTCTCCAACATGTATCTGTTGACGGGCTACTCAAGGAAACCCAAGTGTGTGGATATAAAGATGAAAAAGTGTAAGTGATGTGAACACACAAACTATCGTCATGTTTTCAATTTAAACGTAAAAATATAATAATTTTGTCAGAAATGTAATGATTACCTTGTCGCAGACATATTTCACACATGTTTGACGATCTATACAAATGTTGTTACATTGTTTAACGTAGAAACTGACAGGAGGACCAACGTTTATCATATTAACTACATCTACAAGAAATAAACGTAGTCACTACAAATCATGTTTTTGAGTAAAGAAATTATCTAAGTTGTTATAAACTTGACTTTGTAAATGAAAAGCAATATGTGTATTATTATTTATCACTAGTGCTCGTTGCTATTAAAACAAAAAACAAACCCGGGATAATTACATGGTCAAGTCCCTTTTTTATAGAGTTTTGCAAATATTTCAAAGTGTTTTTCATCTTTTTTTTTCATTTTTCATTGCATCAATAAAAAGAAAGTGAGTATTTGAGATGCATTGTAATCGAATATAGTTTTTTTTTTTTTTTTTCTTGTATTAAGGTGATGATAACAGTCACGTGATCTAGGCAGTAAACCCTTCCGAATCACCAATGATGTACAACTGCAAGCGTTCTTGGCATGGAAAGCGGACTTTTTCAATTACTATATTTCATTAGTTGTTGGTATAAACAGCACAAGCGCTTAATTAAGGATGTCTGTTTTCTCAACATTAAAAAAGGAACAGAAATATGACAATTGTATGTAAAATTTAGAACAACATAAAATATTTTATTGTTTATCTCAGTGTTACTTGTAATATTATTTAGAATTTTAGTTTTCCTTAACAGCTGAGCTATCTCGTTTGGTGCAAGAAAATATGTACCCCTGAAGGTGTCTGCCATTACTTAATGACGTCATTTAATTCATAATAACTTCAACGATTTACGAGAATTTTTTTTTGAATACAGTACATCCGCTTAGCATATTAATAAAAAAATATGAATACATTCTTCGACGACAAAAATACTTGTAAGTAGTGCTTAGCAACAGAGTAAATTACAATAATATTAAGTACAGTTCCACAAGAGAATTCACTAATGTATCCGAATTTGTATTATCGTAGGATTTGCTTCCATATATGTCGTTGCTTGGAGTCATCCGTCCTTCCGTCAGTATACTTTACATCACATTATAGGGGAACATCAGGATAGATGTGTAAAACTTCAATATGAATAGAGTTATTTCAACAAAATTTGGTTAAAAGTATCATTTGGTAAAGTTGTCTCAATCTTATATAAACGTATGATATGACAGCATTTGGGGCGTTGGCGAATTTCCCGAAAGCGGGCAAATATTGATACAAGTATCAGTCTATAGTAACCTTGGGTAAAGTTTATTTAATTTCTGCATACATTTTTGAGTTCCCAATGAAGTCGTACTTTTGACAAACAAATCGATATATAATTTTCAATTTTCCCTATTTCATGATTCCATTTACTATGATGTTATTACCTCAAAAACATGATAATATGTTATGTTATAATAAAGACAAAACAACCAATTCCACTGTGTATCATAAAGTAGGACAAACAACAAAACACCAAACGTTTGACAGGTGTGCTAGACATAGCGACCCATAGAATGATGTGTATTAACTGCTAAGATACCCAATTTGACACATTTTGCCAACAGAGTATTAGAGAGACGGAGTGAAACCTTTAACTAGAATGTTAGACACGACAACAGTTTGCTTTAAGTAAGAGATTACAAAAAGCAAGTTAACACCTTAATGATACGGTAACTGTTTGTTTCGCCCTCAATCCCGTTCGCGCTAAAGGCTGTTTCGCCCTAAACTCCGTTCGCCCTAGGTTCTTTCGCCCTAAATGTTGTTTTTTTTTTTATTGAAGTCATAAGTATCATGTTAAAATTTATTAAAAATAACAAATCATTTTTGTTTTATTTCACTATTTCTATTTATTTCTTAAATTAAATTTAAAATACGTAATAATGTGTGTCGGAGTGAAGAAAATAACGCATGCAGTTTTTTTCTTTACGATGTTCTTAATAACAACACAAAAACATTTCTTTTTATAAGATTGATTTTAATTATATGGAAGACTAAGACAATTTTATTTGTGACTTAAAACTACTAAAAATAAATGTAAAGAAAATACTACATAATGTATCGCCTATTTTTTTCCGTTTTTTTTAAGAAAACTATATCATTCTTTATTATTGATGGCGAGAAGTGTATTTTGTATTCGATCATTAAACAAACTACACGAGATATTTATAAACAATGTTTCTTTTTATCAATATATTTATTGTTCATGATTCAGCTTCTGTCTGCTAGGACAGTGTGCTAAGGCAATACTTAACAAAAGAGTGAAAACAGTAATGATAGTACATAGGGTGGCTACAATAATATTAGTACAAAAGGTGCCACCAGTAATACTAGTACATAGGGTGACAACAGTAGTGCTTGTCCATAGGGTGACAGCAGTATTAATAATACATAGGTTGACAACAGTCAGAATACCACATAGGGTGACAATAGTTATAATATATAGGGTGACAACAGTCATACTAGTTTATATTGTGACAGCAGTAATTATAGTACATAAGGTGACAACAGTAATATTGGGACATAGGGTGACAGTAGTAATAGTAGTACTTAGGGTAACAGAAATGATACTAGAACATAAAGCGATAATAATAATATTAGTAAATGAGGTAACAACTGAAATACTAGTACATGCAGTGGCAACAGTAATGCTGGTACATAGTGTGACAACAGTCAAACCAAAGCATAGGAGGACATCAGGAATGCTATATTTTAGTATGTCAACAGTTATACTTTAACTGATGGTAACAACAGTAATACTGTAATATACGCTATCAACTGAAGTAATTAGTACATAGGGTGACAGCAGTGATGCCAGTACATAGGGTGACAATTATTATACTACTACATCAGGTGGCAGTAGCAATACTTGTAATGGTGCTTAGAACAGTTAAACCAGTACATGGGTAGTTTAAGGACTGGGGTTGGCGGAAACAGTGGTACTGGCACATATGATGACAATAGTTAATGGTTATATGAAAGTTGTGAAACAGTTAAACTATTCATTTTGTTGCGATTATATATATGGCACCAACATTATGAGCAGAACTGAAACTTAAGAAGATAAACAACAACATATGCCAGTTGATAGGACACCAGCAGCAGTACATTGTACCATGCCAAGCAATGCCTGTGCGTTATTTTGGATAAACAAGTAGTTCAAGTAAATTCGACAACAATTATTTTCAGCAGTGGGCGTACTTCACTTAATTTGGGTTTATAGTGGATATGCACACCAATAATAAACAAACCTGCTATTTTATTAGATATTGAGAAAAAAGTTACTTGTATATGCTTGTTGACTTTAAGTTAAAGCGCATTCACCCTACGAAGGAGGCGTGTGTCCGCTCTACTCATATTGTATTACCTACACAGCTGTCTGGTATGCGGGTAAAGTTTACGTCTTTTGCAAACCAGATATTTGTATATCAGGACAAGGTCACCACGACAGAAAGGGGATTTTTGTGTGCTGTCACACATGTTGTGATGAGACTAGATTTAAACACTACGTTATATAGACATGTTTGATTGTGTAATGTGGTATTTTAAGGTCGATATGTCCGTAAGGTTCTTAAAGTATGCTACAGATAGCCTTCAGTCATGTAAACATAAATATGATGAAAAGCGGACAGGAATTTGAAGACTAGCCTGGCCATCAGTAAGCAGTGCTAACATTTAACACATAAAAAGAAGCCGTATAGGACGCTATAAAATTACTTGAAATAAAAAATCATAATAAACATTTGTGTAATGCGATGAGATTCAACATCCTAATACATGCAATCAAGATTATATTACAGCTATGAAGTTCTCCATGATGACAAGCCACTTCTTTTCTTTGACAAAAATATATTAAGCGTAGTTCAAATGATACCCAACCACGTGATGTCTGAATAAAAACAAATGTGCATATAATGAAAATGATCCGTTTGGTGTGATGCTACTTTCCGCCTTTATTCAATTTAAGTTGGTTGACGTTTTAATTATTTTCCTAATTTCCCTGCTGGTAGGGCGTACGAATTGTACCTGCTGCCCCAATTCCATGATCGTAAGAGGGGACTAAATTTGGGATCTCCTTATGTCTCCCTTGACAATGCCCTATTTTTGGACTTGAGTTGAGCGTTCGCCCCTGTGAGGAAGGCTTTGAGTTCTGTCCCCTGGCCGAGACATACTAGAGTCTGTAAAAGTGATAGTTTCTACTCCTGCTTAACGCTCATAAATTTAAGAGTGGGACGACTGGTTCGCCCGTTGTAAGTATAATGTGACCGGGTGGGGTGTCCTGCTAGATGTCTTCGGCAGTATGTTTCAGTGAGGTAGCACTATACAGTCGGCATCAGTTCCACGCTATCACCAGGAGACAATAACGAACATATTGCAGCCATCCAAAACACACACGAATACACTACACGCATGTATCTTGCACACAGGGGGGTGATAGGACACTGATCAGGACTAGACTACTACTATAACATCAAAATATAGATATACAAACACATTGGTGGTCTGCGATCTGGTCGGGGCAGGACTACTAGACTGACATACAAACGCACGTTATACTCACAATCAAGTTAAACCAACAAACTGGTTGTTCGAGGACTGGTCAGGGCAGCACTACTAGACTGACATGTGTACTCACTCTATACTCCCAATCTAGGTATACTGACACACTGGGGGCTGAAACCAGTCGGGGCTGGAATGTTTTTCTATACTCACAATCAAGGTAAAACAATAAATTGGTGATCTGCGACTGGTCAGGGCAGTACTACTAGACTGACATGTATATACTCTGTATACTGACAATCTAGTTACATGTATATCAACGCACTAGTGATCTGAGAACTGGTCAGGGCCGGACCACTAGACTGACATGTATATACTCTGTATACTGACAATCTAGTTACATGTATATCAACACACTAGTGATCTGAGAACTGGTCAGGGCCGGACTAATAGACTGACATGTATACATGTACACACTAAATACTCAAAATATAGGTATACCAACATACTGGTGGTCTGAGACTGACAAGGGCGGAACTACTTGACTGACATGTATACACACTCTTATAAACTACATTGAACACATTTGTTTCAGAAAAATGAGTTTTATTTCAAAATGTGATTTTTCCAGATTCGGGACTTGTGAAAACCGTGGTTAACAACTCAAAATACATGCTAAAAAATAAAAAAAAAACATGATTTCTAACCCCAAATTTGACCCACGCAAGTAGTTTTTTCTTAAACTGTCTTAAACTGAATAGCACCTACTCGGTAACCAATCTAATTAAAATTATATCTTCACATCACTCCCGTTTACTGATATGTCGCGTTGAAGATCTAACAACATCCCGTAGAGAGTAATGTTCAGGCGACCTTTGCATTAACCAATCAGATGAGAGCTTACGCATTTCTGTAAGTGGATTTTGGGCTACGATGTGCTTGCATTAAATGCTACAGGTCCTGATTTCTGATTGGTTGAATGAAAGAGTTATGTCGCGTTTTGATGGCTTGTTATAAATGCGATAATGCATTCATGTTGACCTCTGACGTGACCCTCTATGAGATAATGTTAGATCTTCAACGCGACATATCAGTAAACGGGAGCGATGTGAAGATTTAATTTTAATTAGATTGATCGGTAACAAAAATACTCACGTTTTAGCATAGGTCGTTCAACTGGGTTTTTCACAATATTTACACATGTGCTGAGTACAAAAAAAATACTACATGGAAAGCTAGCTTTGGTTGTGTAAACACAGATTTGTAAAGGCCAAAGAGGTCTCAAACGAAATTCGATTTTTTTTTTTGAATTTGGAGCCCTCATAGTCCACTTCATCAAGTATATGCCAATTTTAGTGCTATTTTCTTAGAAACTTTGATACATGTTATATTACATGGGTTATTCATTGTACAAAAATATCACCAATGGCCACCGTACGCTACTGTACACTGCTACCTTATACGATGTGTCCGTTTCCTTGCTCACTTTAATAGTGGTTAATAGTAATTATTGGTGGTCTTAGGACTGGTAAGGGCGGAAATACAAGACTAGCATGTGTACTTACTCTATACTTACAATCTAGGTAACCCAACTCACTGGTAATCCCAGGACTGGCCAGGGCTGGATATCTAGACTGACATTAGTACTAACTCTATACTCGCAATCGTCAATCCCAACCTGGTGTTTGTCTGTTGTATTTTGAAACACTTGCTCAAAGACGTACTCAAAAATACAACTATTTCGTATTCTTCCTATAAAATGCTTAACAAACCAATTATGTTAACGATCTTGTGTCATTTAGTCTCTGACCGAAATAATGACGGCTTGATAAATCATTTAAAATATGTCTTACAATAGACTAACTGCAAGTATATTTTGTCGCATCATTCGATATTTTATGGATTTTGTTTGATGGCGATTGACCATCCTAAAATGAAAATTAAAATGTACCTAAAGTTATGAGTACTTCTGACGTCCACTCTATCTCTAAGTTAGTGATTAAAAATCCAATATATTTTCCTCTAGCCTTTAACACAAATGTAGTTCACTGGATTTAAATCTGGATTTTGATTTATACCACTTCACTCGTGTACGTGTATGATGTGTGTATTTTGTGTTAGCGAGATGGCCCGGATAAGTCCCTTTAAATGCTTTGGATTGAGTAAAATGCACACCTAACTAGTTACCGAATGGACTTAAAATGAACCGCTTTATTGCTATGCAATCGGTGAAATCTATCCCCAGCGTTACAATCGTATCTATATTTGATTTGTTGATATCATGTATCAGATAAAGTAGTAAACAAAAGACTACTTAGTGACAATGGCCGAAGGCTGTGTTTGATGACATACTAACATTAAGCACTTTAGGAAAACGATGTCAACATTATAACGTCAGTCAACTCAAGTTGAATAGAGGCGGAAAATAGCATAACACCATTTTTTTATATATTTTTTTTATATTCAAACATCACGTGGTGTGGGATCATTTGAACTACGCTAAAGATACTTTTTCAAAGAGTCGCTTGTCATCATGGAGAACTTCATAGTTGTAATATAATCTTGATTGCATATATAAGAATGTTAAATTTCATCGCATTACACAAATGTTTATTATGATTTTAAATTTCTAGTAATTCTTTAGCATCCTATACGGCTTCTTTTTATGTATCAAATGTTAGCACTGAGTATTGGCGGCTAAGTTAATCTTGAAATTCATGTCCGCATTCCGCCATTGTTATAATAACACGACTGATATCTATCTGTAGCATATTTTAAGAACATTATGGACATACCGACCTTATTTTTCCACATTACACAAACAAACATTTCTATATAACGCAGTGTTTAAATCTTGTCTCATCACAACATGTCTCACTGCACACAAAACTTCGTTTCATAGTGATTCATTCTGTCGTGGTGACCTTTTACTGGTGCAAACAGTGACCCAAATATCTGGTTTCAAAAGTCGTTAATTTGACCCGCATACCGAGCAGCTGTGTCGGTAATACAATAGGAGAAGAGCGAACACACGCCTCCTTCGTGGGAATACTGTGCTTTTTACTCACGGTCAACAAACATCAAATGATTCTATCTAAAGAAATAGCAAGTTTGTTCATTATGGGTGGGCATATTCACAATAAAACACATGTAGTTATGGCGTCCACTGCTCGATCAGTATTGATAATTTTAAAAATACTTGACATGGTACGACGTTTTACCGCTGGTGTCCCATCTACTGGCAGATTTATTATTATTTTCATAGTGTTGATGTCATCTATGTAATCGCAACACAATAAATCTCTGTACTATTTCACAACTTTAATACAAGCATCAACTATTGTCATCATATGTGCTAGTACTACTGTCTCCGCCCTTGTAACCCAGTTCCTAAACAACCTAACTGTACCTGTTATACACATCATTTCAAGTATTGCTACTGCCACCCTATGTAGTAGTGTAATGACTGTCGTCACCCTTTATACTGGTATTACGTTTGTCCCCCTTTGTACTAGGACTACCGTTGTCACCGTATATTACGATATTACTGTTGTTACCCTCAGTTATAGTGTTACTGCTGTCATCCTAAAATATAGTATTCTTGTTGTCACCCTATGTTCTGGTTTTACTGTTGTCACCTTATGTACTAATATTAGTGTTCTCATCCTATAAACGTGTATAACTGTTTTCACTATATGCACTAGCATTACTGTAAATTATCCATCTACTAGCATTAATATTGTCGCCCTATGCATTATTATAAATGTTGCTACCCTATGTACTAGTAATACCGTGGTCACCCTATGTACTAGTATTACTATTGCCACCCTATGTACTACTATTACTGTTGTCACACTTTGTACCATTATTTCTTTTGTCGCACTAAGTACCAGTACTACTGTTGTCACCTTATGCACTAGTTTAACGGTTATGTATATTTACTATTAGTTCTTTTGTCACCCTATGTACCAGTACTACTGTTATCATTCTAAAAATATTAACTGTTGTGACCCTGTGTACTAGTATTACTCCTGTCACCCCATGTACTAGTATTGCTGTTGTTCCCTGATGTACTTGTATTAATGTTGTCACCCTATGTATAAGTATAACTGTTGTCAGTTTATGTACTAGTATAACCGGTGTCAGGTTATTGCTCGGGTCACCCTATTTACTAGTATAAGTGTTACCACCCTACATGGGTGTACCATTATTACTGTTGTCATACTACATGTGTGTATCATTATGATAAAACTTAATGCTAAAAATTAAATTGATTTATCTAAGCACAAATCATGCTTATATTATGTGCGGGCTAGTACCTCAGCTTAGCTGAACATATGCCTGTCAGAGTTATCTCCCCTTTAAATTTCTCTTTCTATCTCATAGATCCTGGTAAGAACAATCATGTTTTATCAAAACAAATTGAAATCATAGCTTTTGTATCTAAATGTTCGCTATTTTTCCACCCATCCTCTCCACATCCATAAGCTGTATGTACTTAGAACTTGTTACTGCTGGGATTTTTATTGTATAATTCCAGTTTTCAACATTGGCTGTAACGATTTGATTGTGGTCTCACTGGAAAGAGGCTTGTTTGTGTGCAAAAGAGGTGTAAGATGGGTGCTTTGTCACGGTCTTCAGTTATTTACCAGATGTGGTTGGCGGTCTTTTGAGGCCACACCGGTACTGCTTCAGTGGAAATGTTTACCATATTGACCATTTGTCATCGAATGAACAGTTTCACTTGCACTAAGTTTGTGAAGTTACAAATAGTATTTGCAATTTAATAGCATATTTATTTTAAGTGTACAGCTGTTCCCATTGCTCCCTTGAATTTCAAATATTTCTAATTATTGTCAAAGAAGTAATTGGTAAATGAGGGACAAATGAGGTGTACATCTGTTCCCAGTGTTCACTTAATTTGTCCTTCATATTTCAATTGTCAAAAGTTTTGCAATTATGCACAAGTTTGATCAAGTTGATCTGTAGTTATGTTAAGAGTCGGTAACCACATCTGTGTGAAGCCGTGGCCATGTAAAGCCGTGGCCATGTAATGGCCAAACCTTCAAAAATCAAAAAATCATTGTAGCTAATTTAGTGTTTGCATTTTTTGTGTCTTTGATAACTGTTGTCAGTGTATGTACTTGTATTACTGTTGTCACCCTATATACTAGTTTTGTTAATGATTGCCCTTCCTGCACACTGTCTTAGGAGACAGAAGATAAATCATGAACAATGCATATATATATATATAAAGAAAAATAGTATATAAATATATCGTGAAGTTCGTTTAATGATCGAATGAAAAATAAAATTCATCTCGAAAAACCAAACACATGTCGGCATCATCAATTTAATAAAAAATGAAATATTGTTATTTGTTTATTGAAATATAAAAACTGTTAAAATGTCTCTTTATAGGGAGTACGTGATTAGTCTATGCACGATGGTTTTCAAGTTAATCATAGTTTAAGCACTATGGAACATGTATATGTATGTAAGTAAACACGAAATACCTTTTTAACGGGTAAACATCTATTTAACTAAAACATTGCATTTGTTCAGTTATGTGTTAAACATAATCGGCACGCATAAATTCTTGGAGCATTATAGCGTTCCTTTTTTTGATATTTAAATAAAATGAAAATAAAGATTATTTGGAAGTTTTATTTTCACCAAACAACGGAAATATATATATATATCCTCTTAAATTTGTTTTACTAATTATAGAAAGATTATTGGGAGAAAAAGAGGAAAACATATTACACACATTACGGTTTAGATATTCAAATTTCTTTATCGAAAGTCAGCTACTGATAGAAGGATCCCGCAATCAATGCATGCACCTTGTCTGGGCTTGTGTAAAGTTAGGTACATTGATTGTGTTCCTGGTCAGGTCGGCATTATTAGATAATTCGTCGATTTTGTCAGAGAGCAGATATATATACGTATTACAACTTAACAATGGTGTAAACAGCAGAGCGCATGTATGCCACTCCAGTTAACAGTGAAGTATAAGTTTAACACAGCTGTAAACAAAGTACGTCAATATGACAGTCTATTAAAAAGTTGTGTACCACTGTATATATCTCCGTTTTTTTATATCTACATAACATAAAAATATATATTCAAGTTAAATATTTCGGTGTTAACTCGTTTTTTGTATTCTCTTACTTAGGGCAAACTATCGTCTTGTCTGACTGACATTTTAGTTAAAAATAAAGTTTAAGTCCATCTGTGTATCACTGTGTTGACAACAATTCATACACATACATTATGTATATGTGTCGCTATGTCTAGCACACCTGTCAAACGTTTGGTGTTGTGTTGTTTGTCCTTCTTTATGATACACAGTTAAATCAGTTTTTTGACTTTTGTATACCATACTTTGGAGTAACCAAAGTGCCATCACGTTTTTTAAGAAAATAGCATCATATTAAATGTTTAACATGTATCCCTATGTTCCCCGTAATAGGATATATAGTATACGGATGGACTCCATGCCACGATATATGCCTACCAGTCTTTCGGAACAGGTGAGTTAAAATGATTTAAAATAACTTAAGTTAATTCATATAAACTCTTCCAATTGGTTATCTGTCTTGACTTACATGTAGTCAGCATGGTAGGCAATCTGTTTATAATAATCTTTCTTTTCTGTCTCTACTATGCTATTAATTAAAGTGTACGTAATTGAATTAACTGTTTTTTCAGATATAATAAATGTTAACTTTTAAGAACTCTTCTAATTGATATAGTAGTAATTCAAAATCTAGGCATTATAGCACTTGGTATTTCCCTACATATTATGAGTAATAATAATGGTATTTTGAAATTGTTTCGTTCATTGAACGTGGGGCAACGGCAATCATGAATAACCTTGTTGACAAGGAACTGCTGATCTATCCGGCGTCTGTTTGACCAGTATTATCAATGTGTGCATGTCACGTTACCATCATGAGAATATATGGGAGACTCAGAAGAAATCTTACTTCTATCTTGTCACTGATGAAGCTACCCTCGTTACCGTTGTTATTTCATATATTTATTTGCATATACCACTGTACTAACTGGTATCTGTTTATTATTTACTCACTTAACTGTTCCTTATAGGAAAAAAATACCCTAGTTAGATAAGCTGGTTTTTTTGTGTTTAGTTGATATAATTATATCCGCCTATTATCGTTCAAGTAGTTTTATATAGAACAACAGTCGCTCATATCTCAGATACTAAAACTATATATAGATGTAATTGTTTCGATGCGATATTTACGTACCTGTTCATATCATTACCAGGTAACTGCCGTAGATATGACAAACACATGTTTATTTCATTGACGACACAATACTTTACGGTAAAGAAAAAATCAACACTGACAACACAAAACATGACAGAAACTAAAACAACAAAGAAGCAAAACAGCTAATCGATATTGATCAGTTAGTAAATATCAATCAATGTGTGTTATATATTGGTTTTCAAACAAAAATTTGACGGCTTTATCAATATGACATATACTTAACATAAGCAAACATATTTGATTTATCAGGCATATAATGTTGGTACATTTACATGGATAATAACAAAACATAACGATTTAATCTATGTTTTCCTACATCGCTATGTTACCAAAATAATAATATAGTATACGAAAGTGAACCACAATGTTACAATAAGTATTTTCGCAAGATATACAACATTTGACACCTGAAATTAAACACCATCAAACACTAAATCGATATTGATAAGTTAATAAATTTCAAACGATGTTAAGTATTTATTGATTTTCAAACAAAACCATGACAACTTTATCAATACGACATACTAGACCTACACATACATATTTGATTATTCATAAATAATTACAAAACATAACGATTTATTAAAACTGTTTGTTTGACTACATTGCCATGTTACTAAAATAATAATATGATATACGAAGGAATAAGTTGATCAGAAATTAAAATTAAAATGAAATCAGGCCTTTTTGACTTGTAACAAAAATAATATGTTATGGTATTTCTATTATTGGACAGCAATATAGAAACAAGGACTTATAATCAGTCTAGCCGTATTGATAATCTAAAGGACTACCAATTGTTTGTGACTAAATATTCATAAATATAAATAACAAACGAAACAATGTTTACTATTGAAACAATAGCTCACTATATACATTGGACTCAAGTACATTAACAAAGCGCCTGGCAGTTAGCAGAAGGTTTGCTGGCAGTGCACTATATATTTACACAAGCAAAACAAGCACTTAAAACGAAGCTACATACGCTAGTACAAATGTACAATGTATTTTAATAATTTGTTTCGGGTCAGTATATCATAAATATATATTTGACAACCGGTCGGTATAGGTCATGGTTACTGTTTTGATTAAATATAAATCCACAGATCTCCGACGTTCATCAATACTGAAGAAAGATTGCAATTATTTTCATTTCTGTACGTGAACAATTAATCGATTCTTTAGAAATTTTTAGAATGTTACTCAAAGAAATGATATTTAGCCATGGCCATCATTTTAAAAATAAAATAATTAATAAAATACTACTTGATTGGTATGAATTGTGGTATCTACGTACATGCCACGAGGATATATGTTGGTGAGGTCAGGTTCACCATCTTTAAGTCTGTGAAAGTATTCCGTACGCGGCACGAATATCGAACTCCATTATCTGCCGGAAGGAGAGGTCCAACTAGAATAGCAGTCCCATTTAGTCGTGCAGATATACCTTCCCGGCACCACTCAACGCTTTCTGGATAGGGATTACCTTCGGAGTAATTGCACGATAATTTCATGTACTCGCCTAAATCTGGTAAATTGCTGGTGTTGAGCTAAATGATGGTTGGTGAAGTAGAAGGGTCTGGTAGGGATATAAATGCATGGTTAATATATAATTAAACATTGATGATAATAATATATTTATTTTCATATACCATCAACACAATATACCGTACTGTAATCTCGTGGTGTCACGTTACCACACGTAAGGCATCATTAACCCCTTCGGCAAGCGTGATCATCATTAAAAGTATTTCTGTTTATGGGTACAGGTACATGAAACCTCAAAAATAGTAGCATGCACTGCGTTTGATTTGTATATATGGGAGAAAAATGCATTAATGCCACCAAATTTCGTCGACAGGGGCTAATTTTCCGGCATATTATTTCGCTTCATCTTGGAAGGGCAATAATTTTGGAGAAGTGCCAACTCATATCAAATTAACATGACGCTGTCTGAAAAGAATGGTATTGAAATATATAGTGATTTATCGGTTGCACCTGACCGAAATTAAGTAACGGTGTTAATAAAACACGGAACTCTTAAATGTCTGCTCGGGTTCTCAAGTGTCATAGAAACAATACACATTGACAAATCTGTGATTATTGACTTTTTTATTAATATTTTTGACGGTATCGTAAATTCTGCCTATTCAGATACACTAAAGTTGGTATGTTCCATAGATATGTCGTCTTCGACGATACCATTGTTAACTTGACAGCCGATCGCGACCATAATTGGACCGATTTTAGTGAAAGTTTTTATAACATTTATAACAACATTGCATACTGCGGTCGGTAATTGACATGTGGTCTCATTTATTACCAGATGTCTGTATTTGGTGTTGTTGAAGGTAGTGCAGTATTTTACGAATTACAAATTTACACACAATTAATTGTATCGACTTGATAGTTCGATCTCGTGTTTTGTTATGACACAGCTATAAAATGAGCAACTAATATTTGTAACGACTGATGTTTACATTTGATACTGTAAGTCATAACTTATTGAAAATGAATTTTCCCACTGAAGTGAAGCAGATGACATATGTAGGAGCGTTTGTATTCTAAAATTTCTGAAAATGAGATTGTTTATCTCAAGATTTTATTGGGTCCTATACTACGCTGTTACACTGGCATACACAACTGTTTCCGATGGGTAAACACTATTGTCTTATACGTGTAATTCTGCACAAAATATTTACCTGAATCATCCTAAAGATTGTACACTGATCTATAATGTTCTCTCGTACATCACTTAACATACAGAACGTTGTTTTGTTACTTAGGATTTGTATACGTTATTCAACGTTGACGTTCACCACTCTTTGTATTACTATTCACCAAATAACCATCACTATGTCTCAATTATCAAACAACCCAACCGTTCCATAATCCACAAACCCGAAAATGTTTCAATATATAACGAACACAACTTACATCTTACATGAAGACTGAACATTATAGTTAACGTCTCTATAGTATTCTGGGCCATACATTAGTATGTCCCGATTTCAGATCTATCCAGTTGCCCTAGTGATAACATGGCTGAGGTAGTAAAGATGGTGTTGTCAGGTTTTGTCCAGACAAAGGTACAGCCATGTCTTCAGTCAGGTGTACAGCTGATGTCCGGTAATGTGTCCCCTTCGTCTACAGTGTAAGTAACGTCCACCGGAGACAGAGCTATGGATGTGACAGGACCATCTACATGTAACAAAGGGTATACGATTATACAATGCATTAATCACAAACAATATTGAAAAGAATCGCGTGTTTCCTACCTTATTTCGTTATTATTTGCAAAGAAGTAAACGGTTTCATCTTATTTAATCTATTTCTATTATGTATCTGTGACTAACTTTGGAATATAGTTTCAACTCATTCAAGTGTCGTCAGACGTAATGAAGCCTACTACAGGGCCGAGTGGTCGAGTAGTTAACACTCCGGCCTTCCAAGCAGGCGGCCGGGGTTCAAATGGAATATTCAGGGAAAGTATTTGTCTCCTGCCCACACAAATCCAACAAACCAAGGTGGAGTATACATTGTCTGGGGTGGGTGTTGCGGTATCTGTGATGTGGCATTCAAGTGAGGTGGCACTATAAATGATACCGTTGGAAGTACGGCTGATACAACTATTGTTCATGTAACTTACTTAAGAATGACGTTGTTCCAGCCAATGACTTTTATTTGCCGCCGTCCGACCTGTGCTTGAGAGCTTTTGCACCTGCCACAGACTAACACTTCCACGTCAGGGGGTAATCTTCTTCATCACTGACTAACACTACAAACCATATGTTATCATTACTGACTTTCACAAGCCAACACTGGCGTATCCAACTTGGTCAACATTTTCACATACATAATGTATATGCACTGGACCTCATTTTGTAGTCATCACATATTATAAATATGCATTGCTTCATTTTTTAAACCAGCCAAATTCCCACGATAACATATGCGATTGGAGATAGGAAATACTCATACATTTCATTTAAGGTTTTAAATTAAGCAGCTTTCCTATAGTTATAATTTTGTAGTATCTCATTGAAAAGGTAACACAAAAACAAATTGGGTATCTACAAACATAGCGAGAATAAAAACAAGTCGTAAAATTCACATTCCACTTGCCAAGTACTTGGAGCGTGTAGTCGGGGCTATCTTCGAATTAATTAGTCAGGTGTGAGTTCTGACGTCTACAAAAGCAAAGCGAGTTATGGTCTGCTGGTCTCGGTTGTGACACCAACCAGAAAACAGTGGCATAGTGAAGCGTAGAATGTTCACAGGGTGTACCAGAGACCAGTACATAGCATTGATCTCCTTTAACGTGTATGTCCTGCGGCGATTCAATTTTGCTTCATAATGTCATAACAACATGTTTACCAGTTAAGAGCAACACAAACTGATTTTTTAATGTTGAAATCCAAGATGGCTGATTAGCAGCCATTTTGAATCCGATCTGCCAGAAAAATTACCAAGCAGAACTAGGATGCATGGGAAATCGTCATGTAAATTTTTAAAAAACATACTCCATTTACTTCCATCAATATTGTGCAAAAGAAAAGAAAAAAACGGACAGACAGACAGACGTACGGACGGACAACATCTAGGGCACCTGCATCTTCGATGCGGGACCCTAATTAAATACACACCGACACCAAGACACACAGAGACAACTAGATACACAAGAACAACAAGATATGCACAGAAAATTAGACACATGGACGTCTAACTACAAACAAGGACGACTAAAACAGACAAGTATATACACACGGACAACTAGATACACACAGACTATTAGACACGCATTTAGATGTTTCTGTGTATTGTGCTGTCCTTGTATGTATTAAGGGACGACTTAATACACACAAGGATACCAAGATATACACACAGACAACTAGATACACACGGACAATGAGATACAGACAGACAACTAAATGCACAACAACAAAAAGAAACACTTATTAGCAAGTTATTTCTTTTCTTCCCTGCACACATTAGTGATTTGGTCCTGCACTCACAATGTACACCTTGGTAACACTTCACGATTACAACCCTTACACCATGAGCAGCCCGCTCCTATCACTGTCTTTCATCTCAGCTGGTGTTGTGTAAACATTATGTAATCCTATCATTGTGTTGTTGTGCTGTTTGTACAGTTATTAGTCTTTACTTTTGTGTCTGTTTTTGGCTCTTTTCTCTAAATAATTGCTGGTGTCTTGATTTTTTTACAAAAAGTCCAAAATTAAGGGGGTATATGTCTTAAAATTGAGTTAACTCCCCTGATCTTCAGACAATATGCTTTTTGTTTATATTCATGAGTAGTACAGTACCTGTACTTTAATAAAAACTCAAAACCATAAGTCTAAGTAAAATGTTTATTAAAGTATTTAAGTTTACATTTTGAAATTGATTCAATTTTCCTGTCTTTTCTTGCAGGAATCTCCATCTTCAGTACCTGTAGAAGACTTGATCTACCAGCCCAAGCCTTGGAGCCAGCCACTTCCCAATTTGGTATCATACCTTATGGTCCTGACTGTTTCCAAAAATGGTAAATCTGAAAAATATGTGGGATCCTATAGGTACCACGGAACCAAATAAAAAATTGATTGTGGGTTTTTCCCCTTTTGGGCAGAAGATTTAATAGTAAGGTGAATGCCTCGGGACCTTCTGGTTGGATATTTAGGTGGCATAAGTTTTAACAGTTTTATGTATTGGTTGAGCAATATATATATATGTAAAATGTGTAAAAAAACCATCAAAAAATGTCAAGTCTGCTTTTGTCGGGGGAAGTTATTAAGTGTGTAATTTGTTGTAAATTTTGGTCAATTTTTGGTGCCGAATTCATTACAAAATGGCGGCCCCCATATAAAAAATAGTTTAAATAGGCAGAATTTTTAAATATTCATTTACAGTTATGTGAGATGAAATTCTTAAAAATGAGGGCAGGTAACCCGGTATTGATAACCCCATTTAACCAGGACAGTGGTAAACGTTAACACTATCGTCTATGGAAAATCATAGAAGTCAAGATAAAGGACAATTTTACAGATACCTTCACCGTGACTTCGACACTCCTAGTGACTCGTCATGACAATGGGGAGTCTGTTTATTACAGAGCCAGTGATCAGGCCTTGACTGGAGGGATTTAGTCAATACGACACAGTAAAACAGCATTAGTGTGTAAGTATATAATTCCTGGTCAAACACAAGTTTAAAGTGAAATCTGAGGAATAAGGATCATTGCACTAGTTTGTGCTCTTGAATTGATGTGTGCAGTCATTCAATAATCGAGTTCAATGTTGTCGAGTGGTGCTGTGCAAAGCGCTCTCGCTTTTTACTGACCTAGCCGATGATTGATTCCTATGACTTCTGTTTTCTCCAAAATACTCCCCATTTCAACTACAAGAGTAAACAACAGTGATTATTGTTAACCAACATTCATCATGTAGCAATAAACATAATCAAGTCAAACGTTAGTGCAGGCAAGTTTGTCACATTAGTAAAGGTCTCGGTTAAATAAAAAAAACGCATGTATCAAAATGCCGACGAGCACCAGTACAGAAGAAGTTTTGATTGAATGCCTATAAATAAACATTGTTGTAGTATTGCCTGAATGACGCCACGCAGCAACATGTGTGACGTCATCAGGTTTCCGTGGTTTTGCTCAAAGGTGCAGGCAGTTTCGCCACCTTCAAACATTTTACTAATTTTCAAGTAATCGAAGTGTTTAAATGTAAAATGTTGTATTTGTATGTTACACAAGTCGTCCAAATGTGGGTGTGTAACACTGTTTAACATTAAAATAAACGGCTTTTCTTAGTTGTGATAGTTAATTTTCGGTAACTTGAAGAAACTGATTAATGCTGTTTGAGAAAGATGGCTGATATCGACTGAGATGATGTCAATTTACATGATACGCAATAAAGACTCTCATCAAATGTAACAAATACCAACTTCCAAATCGCTGCCCAACATTATATTTGTCATCGGGTCCGGATGGTTCAGGGTTTTGCTCCCCCCGACTTATGGATAAATTGTCACATGTACTTCTTCGATCGTCTTGCACGTCAACGGGAAACATCTGACAAATTTAAACGATTTTTGGGGCTTGCAAACTTATTCAACAATTAAAGACTGTCCGGTCAAGTGTTGATAATGTACAAACCTTTTCATGTAAAAATCAGTCTTTGGTAACTGTCAGTCGCTACGTACAATCAGCGCGCGATATTGTACAGCAGTACTTTCAGGCTGACAACACATTATTTTCATATATAAATCTAGAACATTTCTAGATGGTGTTTTGGTTTAAGTGTTGTAAGATGGTTGAATGTAAGACGCAAACAATACTTGTATAAAGATAATGGTTGATTGTATTCTAAATACACATTGCATGAAAATGGAATGTGAGTTATCAAATCGCGGATATTTCCGTTCGTCATTTCCATAAACACGCATTGGATCGTCAGTTCACTGAACCAAATTACACTTGTAGACAAAAAAAAACAACACAATTTACACTGTACTTTGCATTTTACGGTTTAGTCGACCATTAACTGCAATAAGCGTTGAGATATGGGTGTTTTCAATGTGTATGTAATTAATTTACACTAAATAACAACCAACTGGCCGCAGATTAATGAGTTTAATGTACGAGATGTCCATCACACAGACCACATTTTTTAAGAATCGTTGTGTTACAAGATATTTTATAACTGTTTTGATTAATGATATAACTTTTTCCTTCTTATACCTCTTCACGTCAAAATATTGTAATGCTTTAAATGTGTTGAAGACTATGGTGACGTTATTTACGTCACATCTTATGTATTATGACGTCATGTGGATTTTTCGTCACATGGTGGTGAATGAAGTGCATGAAGAATTGCCTGCACTAACGCTATATGTGGATCAATAATACGACCTCTCGTAATAAAGATTAATTTGCAATTAAGATGTTGTTAATGCCTCAATTTAGTGAGATACCTATGCTGGTAAAAACATAGAGGACATCTAACTGTGTCTTCAGTAATATATATCTCATGAGTGGGGCTAAGATTGTGGTATCTGAAGGTTTGAAATACATCTTTTTCAACATGTATTAGGTTTAACGCATCCTGGAGAATATGTTTGAACAGCAATTGTTGCATACTCCAATAATAATAATAAAAAACACTTGTTATACCTAATATGTACGTTTTATTACATTCACTTTTATTATTTCAAACTATGCAACACAACTCTGTTCAAGTAAAAAAAAAATGCATCGTCTTGAAAACAAATTTAACTGAACAACATTTTTCGTGGGAAAGGTGATGCGTTGTCAATGGTTACACAATACACAGTTGAGCAATGAACAAACTGTTCCACTTTGCATATTTTTAATAATTTATTTTACGTACCAGAGTGTTAAACAAACCCTTACTCTCTTAAAAATTGAAAGTAGATCTTAATTTGAAACACAAAGACCATGTAGAATAGTTTAATTACAAATTGTCAGAAATGTATTCCCTGTTTGCAAAGGTTTCTGACCGATAAACAACATGTGTGCAGCGGCTAAGCTCATCACGCAACGAGGCGATTGGTATGTCAACGAGATGGGTTAATGGAAATTAAAAGTGCGTGAAATGGACACCAGATGATGATTTAAAATGATGTTGGCTGAATTCTTGCGTCGACTGACTGTGCATTCGATGTGTGTTACTGTTGCTGAGGGGACTAGCAAACTGTTCTGTTTAAAAGGAACTGTTATAGGATCTAATAGCAGACTCACTTTGGTGGCCCGACATAAACATGATGCGCCTTGATTCAAAACTACAGTATTTTATCGCCTATATAGTTGTGGCACGGAGACAGCGTAGTGTGTTGTTGTTTTATTATTCCAGCACCCTTATTTAACTAAACAGTGTGATTTATTTGTTGATAAGTTGAAAGTTGTTAACACAATTTATGAACAAATAATGCTAACCTGCATAGTCTACTGGTGTCCTTAAAAATAAAAGTTTATGTGGAATTAAACTTTGTGTTTCCCCCAGAGAATAGCTCCACCATGATAGATAACATCATTACGAGATGCTTTATAAATCTAACAACGATGGATCAGCACGAATGTATCTAGAATGTCTTTTATATCCCTTTTTCTCTAGTAGATGTTTTTTTTGTATATTCATCGCTAACACAGTATATCAAACTGTCTTGGTTACAGTCCCTCCTGACATCCACGTGAGCTATACTAACACCACCTATACGTGTGTCCCTGACGGTAAGCCGGACACCTACCAATTTGGTAGGTGGCGACATACAGTAGAAGACGGTACAGAGATACAACAGTTGACCGGAAGTTCCAGTCCAACACAATCCGTCCTAATCTTGCCTGACCCTGGTGTTACCAGACGGTATGAGGACACTAGTTTTCACATTTGTACAGCCGCAAACGGCATAACAGACTCGTCCTACTACAGGTCAGGCTCTGTGTTCTTTGTAGTAGAACGTACGTACATATCAATTCTTGGATATCATTTTTGTCTTTTAATGCCATTAAAAAACATGCAAATGAGTTATCCTACAAATCCGAAAGTTTAGTTATCAATGCTAAATATTATTTATTATCATGGATTTGAAGTCAACATTGATCGAACATTTTCAGACTCGTATTAGTAACATAAGACTAATTTTCACGTAGATTTGTTGAAAGTCAATGTATACAATGTGTGGACATAGTATCTGAATTGTTTACAGCGGTAGATATTAATATGTATACTTTAAACCCTAATCGGACAATTTATGGTATCTCAGATATTTTCAAAATAAACCGACGCTAAACTGTGGTTCCTAGATCTTTCATGGGTGGTTTTATACAAAGTTTTAGAATAAAACAACTTTAGTATATGTGTTATCCTTACCGATAAATGATTATTAATTACCCTATTTGGTTTAAATAGTGTGCACAACGTTCATTTCATTTTTTTGAAACGTTTATTTCAAAACTGGTCCAGTTTTGTTTACTTCTTTGATTGTTTATATATTTTACGTGATTAAAATTCCTAGACTTTTGTTCGCAAAACTATTAGTATTTGCGTCTTTCTAACATGTAAATGTCTACACCCCACCCTGTTTTGGAGTAAATTACTTATATTTGTATTACATTTTATATTTCAGCTCCTCCTGTGGTAGTAACCAACAATATTGTTGTCAAGGCTCAGATTGGGAACAATGTAACTATTGAGGTAGAGTTTTACAGCCGACCAGCAGTCAGCTCCAGTGACGTCACGTGGTCTAGGGGTCAAGGAAGAAAACTTCCCCCTGACAGGTCTGCCGTCTCTCTAGGTAGCAGGTCTCTACTGATGTCGTTCTATGAGGAAGATGTAAAGTTCAAAGGGTACATCGCCGCATTGTCAATCAATACATTGACGGAAGAGGACTTCGGTGATTACACCGTGACAATAGAAAACCGTCTGGGGACCACGAACCATACAGTCGCATTGCTCATAGAAGGTAATATGTGTATTGAACAGAATTAATGTTTCTTTATGTTATGAAATTAAACAAAGCCATACCCATGAATTATTGTATTGAAAGTATGTACGAATGTACGAAACGACGTCAATGTAAACAAACCACGAACGATATGTTCATGATACTATTGTATCGTGGACTATCAGAGAAAGGGAGAGAGAACTCAGTCTCGGATGGAATATTCTTATTCCGCTGATAAATCAACAACAACAAAAAGTCCGCATGAATTGTGTTACATTTAACATATGGTGTATCTTACAAACGAAGTTTTTAAATCACATTTCAACATTTCTTTGGCACTATTTTGTCAAACTATGCCAACTTGTTTTCCTTATTGCCTTAATAATTCCCTTAACAACCACATCCTTCCTTTGACAGAATTTACTAATTCTGACACGTTCTTTCATTTCATAAGCAGTTTGATGTTACTTGTTGAACTAAAGATGTAGAAATGTCTAGATAGAATAATAAACATGTTTTTAGGTCCACCATTACCACCTCTTTACCTGTTACAAAGCGCGTAACACGCAGTAGCATCACGGTGCAGTGGATCCGCAGGTCAGACGAGGAACAGGTACAGAAGTTTGTGAGTAGCTACAGGTCTGACATTATCATGGACTACAGCGACTTGGACGCTATTCCGAATAACCGGGAATCTGTAATGTCGTACACGATAGATGGATTAACACCGGATACCACATATTATAACCGGCTTTATTCTCAAAACGATGTTGGCTTAAGTGATCAAATTTCTGCTAACATTTCAACGAATTGTAAGTTAAACTGATGTATATTTTACCTTACATAAACAACAATAACTCGTTTACACAATACCAGATATATTGGGGGAAAATCCAGATAAAAGCATATAACTATCGTATTGAAACATTAATGTTTTTTTGTTTGCCTCACTTACAAGAATGTAACAGGCGCTACTTGTTTGTCAACAACTATATGCTACCTTGGAATATTGCAAATATACAATTTATTTGAGTGTTCAATTTTTTATATATTATATATTTTACATTGATAATTGCCATATGTAAGTACAGAGTTCCTTTGCATAATGCATATTATTATCGCTAACATGACTATTTAAATGCTAAATACATTAGGTTTTTTGAGTTATTCAAGTCCATAAATGTAACTTTGTCAATTAATGCATATATATATATATATTACATATAAAATGATTGGTTTTTTATCTTGTTTTGTACTATTTGTGATTATCTTTCGTTACTGTGATTACATCGTGGCTATTTTTTGTTTCCTCCGATAGCGGGTTACTTTCAGGATAGTAAGAATAAACAAAGAATGTATTGAGCTATTAATAACAAATCGGTATGGGATTTCCATTTTAAGAGATTTTCGAACTTTGATCATTAATCTATACTACAGAGAGAGAAAAAAGTACTAGACAGTAGTCAACGTTTTGATTCATGACTACATGGTTGTTTCAGAACAATATATTAATGGCAAGTAGAAACGATAAACATTAATCGTCTGTCAGTAATCGTGAGTGCAAGGAAAAACCTAGCATCAGCTCATCAATGACATTGACAGTGTTACGATACTTGTTATTGTTATGACGATATAATACAGTATAACATACGCATATATGGTACACATTCACTAAATGAGGCGGGGGGGGGGTCAACTGATTTTATTTGTGGTGCTTTTTTATGTGTGTTATATAAATAAGAAAATAGTCAACCTTTTCGGTATTGTGTAAACTCTGTTCTTGTTTTATCAAATAGATGTGTAAGTCATACAATATCATGTACATGTATCTTTTGGTCAAGTGAAAGAACATGAACAGACGTTTTAACAGACCCTAGCTCTCTTTATTTGTATTCACAAGGATATAAGGAAATCTACTCAGAGCTTTATCTCAGTACATACTCACTAGTTGCAGGTTGATTGTCGTTTCTACATTAATGCACAACTGTGTCTTGTACACTATACAGTAATTTCGTATACCTCTTATGTTTCCCTTCATGTGATATCCAATTTGTTAACTTAGATATCTAAAACAAAATTGAATTAATGTAGGTGGCATCTTTTTTTCTTCTGATATCACTTAAAAAATACATCACATTTTAAGTGAGAGAGAAAAAAGTTTGAATACCAAAATCAATAAAGCCACAATGCGATATCAAAATTGCGCGTAGGTCATTGAATTTGCATTTATGATTATTGTAAGTTTGTATGTATCAGATGATGATACACGATAATCGTGTAGCTAGAACTGTTTAGATATCATTCCCCTGAGCAGTATGGTTCTAAATGTGACACACCATGTCATGGATATTGACGTAGAATTATTACGGGGCATCGCTTTTTTTCCGGAAACGAACAAGCACAAAATGAGAAAAGGTAAGAATAAAATTATAAAAGGATTGCTATTTTACACATATGATTGTGTAAAATTAAATGGAAAATCTTACATATTTAACCGGTGCATATCTGAATACGTTTGTCCCAATGTCTACGTCTCAAAGCAAAGCAACGTAAATACTAGTATTACGATGATGATAGTAACTTTTGTAAGTTGTCGCCAAGGTTCATATGTGAAAGTAACATGCAAACAGTGTTAATAACTTATGCAAAATATGCATTGCATTGAAGTAATATAAATATTTTTTTGTTACGCTTAAAGCAAATCTCACTACCAAGATTGAAATCCAAATGATATTCAGCAACCGTCTCCTTACGAAGACATATCCGGTGGAAAGTCATATTGTATATACCGCGCATATTTAATGGTAGCGTCAGGTATTTTAATTGTTTACATCTTTGCGCTGATAACGCGACAGCTAGGCTATTTGTTGTGGGGGCTTATAAACAATTTGAAGATTTTCGTAATTCCATACCCGTTATACATGATGTAATTACCTTATCCTTGTTTCCATACATGTATGACATCAGCTGTTTCGAAGACGTAGAAGACAGCAAGGAACTAACAAAGTGCAAAACGAAACACAATAATTCAGAATTCAGAATTTTAAGAACTAACGCAAACTATGAATCAAGGATAATTAACTTAACAGTTATACCCTAACAATGTAAAGAAACACTAATGTGTGTTCTGTAATGAAGTGTCCTCTACTCCGTCATCCTGTACTGGAGAAGATACACATCGAAACAACATGACAGACTTATAAGCATTATCAAAACATCTGCCACCATATCATCTTGACGATCATAAATCTTAATCACGATCAATTTTAGAAAACCTCTATTGTAAGTTTGTCTTTCGGGAACCTACATCTATTATAAAAATAATGATATTTGGAGCAATCTTTCGAATACGGAATCAGTTGCATAATATGTCAACACCGTAATATGGGAATCCCGAGCAAACAAAGCCAAACATTTATCACAAATTTAAACTAAATCATTTTTGCACCTCACAACGCAAACGGAATGCTCTTAATTGCTTCATAGGTAGACATGTCAAATTAAGCAAGTCCTGTATCATTATTTTGTTCAAGATTATTTTAATTTACTATGCATTTGGTTGTTTATTTTCAATAAATATAATATCTTGATCAGTCTATTAGACTGGTTAACAGTCAGGCAAATATATTAATGCATAATATCAAAGTTGACATTCGCAGGGAACAATGATGCCAGTTCGGAAAATAAAAGGTGAGAGCTTATTTCATTTAATTTTAGATATGATATACATACGCTTCAAAACAAATATGTCAGTTTATACTGTTTATGTTACAAATCTTTCCTCACGATTTTGGGGTATATATTTGGACACTCAAATTGATCAGTTTTAACATCAAGGAGTATTTTTTTAAACAGTTGTGCGGTATTAATTTAAGATTTGTGTCCACAGGAAAAAACTACGCACCACTACAGGGCGTTTCAGTCACACACGAATAAGACCAACTGCAAGTAGACGAAGGTAAGTTGTTTTAATTAAGTACAGATTAGGTTTATCTACATGTAACTGGAAATATGTATAGTAGACTTATACTATAATGCAGCTTTGTAAAAGCGACAACTAATTAACACTAAGTATGAAATGCTAATCTTAAATGACAACTCCAAATCCATGCAAGGTATACTTGATTAATGGTCAAACATAGTTCATTAGTGACGTGATTACCCTGGATGTCTGAAAATGTTTATTTTGTCAAATTCTGTTTTAGGATCAGGACGGTATGCAATACCCGAAGAAATAAAAGGGTTGAACTTGTCGGGAAAATGCTTTCGTATATAAATGAATCCTGGAAACATTCAAACATAGACAATGCATCATTTTAACATACAACGGGCTTCAGATGTATCCTCAGTTTTTTTGAAACGTACTTGAAACGTATGGTCTGATATTGTTCTATTACAAGGCTGACGTCTCTTTGGTTCAATTGCGGTCAAACGTAAGGATGGCGTGACTTTAATATAAATTCGCACTATCGATTGTTGACCGTTCTCGGAACACTCGCGGTGCATGATTACCAATTACGTTCTTACTTGTTTTCATCGTCGTTTGAAAAAAGGTTCCGAAAGTGAGACAAACGTATCACAGTGTTTTTGAGTATCGACGGTACAGGTAGACGTCCATTTCTGGAACACCAAACTGATGTGCCTTACACCGATGACAGTACCAGGAGCAACACATAAAGAAGTGCCTGGGCCAAAACCCAAATATTTCTGTTTGCATTAGGTATACTATACATATTCATAAGTTCATGGCATTTGAGACCAGAAATGTTACATACGTTTTTGGTGATATTCCTCTTGCCGATATGTAAAGTGGACTGATCAACAGGGGGCATGGAACACCATTAATTGTGCATATATCCCACAGTATTTCCCTCGGAACATAACAATCAAAATCATCTTGTTCACCAGTACATTTTCATTCAATATCATTGTCAGTATCAATAATTTAAATAAAATGTTATTTCATATCGTCATGCTATATGTTGTTCTTGTTAAATAGATCTAAGATATTTAATAGCGTTTGTAATCAACAATTGAAAAATATAAGCAATACAATTAGAAAATATATCATCTCATTATTACCTCAATGTTTTGTTGTCGAGGTCAGCACTAAGTAGGTACTCGAGTTAGAGAGTGTAATTCAGTTACCCGGTGAAAGGGAAGTATTTGAAGAGGGCTTTCCGTCCCGCTGTGTTTGTCTAGGGTGTTTGTGTCGTAGTAGATGAAATGTGAGTTTCACAACCAAGATGTGATATTTGGTTGTATACTTCAGTGAGGTTGGTGAATCGGAGGTATCCAAACATTTATGCATTACTTCTCAATATACTTGCTCTGAAGTGATAATGTAAAATAATTTGCTCCCTTTTGTTTAGATCCAAGATAATACTACATCCTGTTTTATTACATATTTCATCTACATTTCATAGACTATGTGCACCGTTCGCTAACCTCACAATAAGTATTTGATGTTGCGATTATAACACCTTATTGAGACTGATAAACATCCTTCATTTTATTTACTGGTTATATCTGTTTCCTGACATCATTTAAAGGGTATATAGGATAAGTATAACCAATATACATTAACAATGTTTTCGATATATTATAAACGACAAGGACAGTTCATGTTCACCATTTTTCACTTGCTGATGGAGGCTGAGCAACTATTACTGTGTGATATAATAATTCATATGTCCTATTGATGCAGGATGACCAAACTCCATGAAAATAGATCATTTATTTTGACTATTTGTTTTACATTAAAAACACAATACTGTCAACAATATATTTTACTATCACAAACAGTAGTAGGTTAACATAAATTTAGTTTTGATTTCTAAAAATCATTCAAAAATGTCACAAAGAATTAAATGGAGAAAATATATCAGGTCTTAACCATAGCCAACACCCTATATAGAAAAATCTGCAAAAAAGGAGACACCACAATCACAAAAGGACATCTCTCCCGATCATGATTAATAAAAAAAATCCCATTGTTTTGATTTTTAAAATGACATAGTATTTCTTCGCCTTGTATCTTTTCTGATATCATTTAGTAATGAATAGGAAATACTTACTGTTAGTTTCCCCAATACGGATATGTGCAGGTGTCCGCCTGCCATATCTAGCCTCAGCTCTCTCGTATCATGTCTATCTTCACTCTGACGGTATAACAATCCTATAACAAATGTTCTGTTAAATATCCTCTATTACATCCCCCTTCCCTGCAATTATTGTAAATGCTGTCAGGATCAATGTCGGTAGGCTCGTGTTTGTACATATACAGAACCATGAAGAGGATGGGAGTGTATGGTTATAAGGTGCTGACCTTCATCAATTCAAAGATATGATCAGAGTTTTACCAGAGAGCCTGTCTGCTTCGATGGGACGTACAACTAATGTACTCAAATAGTGATATTCTTGTCGGTATAACCAGCATTTCGATATGTGGTTATAGGTAGGGGATCATGTATATTTCCATTGTTTTACCATGGAGCTAGGTCCCTGGTATAATTATGTATTAAATCTAAACATTTCCAGTTGATAGGGTTGGCATTTCAAGAGTTTCAAATTAAGGCCAATATCTCTATTGGGCTTCACCCTAGGGTAGCATGGATGCATTTGTCTACCGGTGTCTGTTGTTGCGCCGAGTGATGTGTTGAGACCAAAACTGATTACAATTCATGTGTTTGTTTATCTGCGAGTCATCATGCGAACAACATTTTTGACAAATCAATTCCCGCTATCTCTACTTATAAGCCCAGTGACAATTTACTTCGAATTATTTGGTTTATCCCTCGTCCTGTCGTTTGAAGGGAGTTATGTTTTAAATGCAAAAAGTGACGATATGAAGTAGAGAAAGCGTACCTGACAACTGTGTATGGTTTCCTCAGCTTTACACATGGAAAATATATCATTACAGTATTACCCTGATGTATTATGGTTGCTGGCAGCTGTAAGTATGTACTTAAGTACGAAATTGTTATTCACTTATCTTCTGACAGAGAAGTACTTGAATAGTTTCCGTTATATTGGACTACGGTTCAATATTTAAAAGGATGTACTTGAGCCACTTTTGTAAACTCAATGGCAATGCTTCAGATTACAATAACGATATTGAGACTTAAAGGCGTCTCAAAACATTAGTATGCATAGCTTTCATACTTCAAAAGTCTTCAGAAACTGATTCAATCACGCCAACCGCCAAGACCATCGTTGTACATAAAATACACATACACACCAAAACGCATTGGGTTATTTAGTATTTCGGCAGTGTATTATTCATTTGTATTGATTATATATTCGTATGGTATGCCCGAGAAGTTAAAACCAAATTTTGGCGTTTTTTCCTATCGATGATACGTGTTAATATTAATACCGCGATTTATCCAATATTGAATATAAAAACCGTTTGTAGGAAATAAGTAATGACTTGAATAAAATATGCATACTTAAATTCATATCATATTTACTCTGGTGTTCATCATGAATATATGCCCTCGTTAAATGGATATTTATGACCGTTATGTTCGTAGCAAATGCTATGCAATTTTAATATATACCTTAATTTGACAATAATAGATTGCATAGTTAAAGCAATGGACTTGAATTCAATTTTGAAAAAAGGAAAATTTTATTTCTATAAACATCATGCTTATATACAACTCACGTACAATTTAGTAGATATTTATATACAAATAGTCTACTTACCTGATATACTAACTTATGTGGTTTTATTTTTTACTTCCTGACGACATTACCAGCAGTACATATATACGTCCCGCGTTCTGATATGTCCAGTTGTCCCAGTGACAACACGGACGAGGCAGGAAAATTGTGTTTTCAGGTTTTGTCCAGACAAAGGTATAGTTAGGTTTACAGTCAGCTGTACAGGTGATGTCCGGTAACGTGTCTCCCTCGTTCATGTTGTTGTTAGTATCCGAAGGATAAGGCAACCTACCGGTAGGTCCTGGACCATCCTGGACCATCTATAGGAGTTGTAACAGTACTAAATTTAATTACTCCTTTTTGTCAACAGTAATTTAAAATACCAATTAAGCTCTTCCTTATGCTCCATTGGGCTTTAACATTAACAGGATGAATTCATTTAAAAAAAATAATACAATTCATTTATTAAAGAGATGTTATGTTGCTTGTTAGTTTTAATTGAATTCCGAGGTTCACGACCCTTTAGATAATTGTGAATGGGCCAGTATTCTTATTATGATTAAAGTACATTTATGAGTAGAATGTGCCTCATTTCCATTACAAGAATATGCAGCAAATGTGCTTGACACAATTTGGTAACGACGTCATTTTCCGTCATTTCCGAGAGAGAGAATATAGTACATGATTTACATAAAATAATATTTAAATACCGGTCGCAATGAGCTTTTTTCAAATATTTAATTTGACAATGCACTTTTGAATAAGCTTTCATCAGTTTTCTGTGTTAAAGTGGCAATCGTAGCCTCTCTAATATAACATAAAATATAAAATCTGGATTTTGCTTTGAAGGCAAATGTCGCCATAACGCCTGTTTTCTGGTTGTTGCTACATATGTGTGCCATACATTCATCTAATGATTGATAACCACTCTGATTTTGCTGTATCTTGACCTCAAAACTGCTACCTCAGTATCCCCTCCTTCTAGATTCCATAGATAAATTCGGCTGGTCGGATGTTGCAGTGGATAGCGCACTTGCCTTTTACCAAGGTGGCCAGGGTCCGATTCCCCGACCAGACGTGAAAAGGTATGGGGTCACCTGCCCGATCAATGGGTTTTCTCCGGGTACTCCGGTTTCATCCCACATAAAGACCCCCAGCGCGCTAACACCCTGACAAACAAGAATGATTAATATAAGTTGAAATAACGTGTTTCATAATTGTTGTAAACTAAATAGTATTCCATAAATTCCGCCACTAAACACACGACAACAGTTTATCAGTTTCGTTGCTTTTATATGTTAATAGCGAGCATAGCGAGCGCTTTTTTTGTATCGTACGAGTGACATATAAATAGTTCAAGTAAACATCCATATATGGTAACACAAAACGAAGATTCAATAGTTATTAGTAGATCAGAAGCTAAACAATCGGCGTTTTATACATCTATGTTTCACATCATTACTTATATACGTGGACTTTGCAAACGTATTCGTTATCTTTTAAAGAGTTTTTTCATTGAAGCGGGTTAAAAAATAATAGTAATCGACGATTTTGACGAATAAGGTTAAGCAATAAAAACATTGCGGTTTAAAAATCGCGGGGTCCAATATATGCCACATTTTAAATGGTTTTAAAATAGGAACAGAAAACTTCTCGCCGAGAAGCGGGAGGATATATCCGATATTAAATTTACAAGTTTTGACCCACAGGCAGATTTTAATGTTTTACTCCAATGTTTACAAATTTCAATAAATGTATGGCATTTAAGCAATAAGAAACCAATCATCGGCTTCACGAAAGCTAGATTTGGTGCAAGTCTAATCGCTTTCAGTGCAAAGGACAAAGGTCAGATGAAGAGTTTCGTTGTTTATGAACGAAAATGCTGATGAGCCGCCTGAGATTTGTACCCGCATCGTTTCTATTATATTGGTTCACATTAAGGCAAGGCACATTATCTATGTTTAGCCTGCTTTTGTCAGTTTGTGTATGTGTGTCAATACAGAATATGCAGAATATCACGCAATTGGTAGGCAGTGAGTATAACATTTATGAATTGTGAAAGAATGTTTAAGATCTTTTCAAAAGTCTTGGTGTTGACCTATTGCGATGGCCTTCATGATCATGACATCATTCTTAAACCACAAACCCAATTTCAATCAAATTGTGCAGGTATGTCCCATGGTCAAAGACAAGCCAAGTATACGAACTAGTTTGCATGTCATGAGTCTGAGCCAAAAAGTGATCAAATTGACTAAAATTTTAAAAACAATCTCCTTCTTCAGGCACAGATAGAATCAAAAACTCTTCGTAGATGGAAACGTCCTGTAGTGTAATACTGGTATGAAGTGTGACAATATAACTACTAGTAAATAAGGTATCAACAGTAATACTAATACATAAGGTGACAACAGTTATATTAGTACATATGGTGATAAAAGTAATACTAGTGCATAGGGTGACAACAGTAATACTAGTACATATGGTGATAACAGTAAAAATGGTGCATATGATGACAACAGTAATACTGGTACACGGGGACGACAACAGTGATTTAGGTACATAGGGTGACTGCAGTATTACTAGCACATAGGGTAAACATATATACTTGTACATAAGGTGATCACAGCAATACTGGTGCATAGTGTGAAAACAGGAATAGTGTTACATGGGGTGGCAACATTAATACCAGTACATAGGCTACAACAGTAATAATAGTTCATTGGGCACAATAATAATACTGGTACATAGGATGAGAACAGTTATATCAGCTCATACGGTGCATAGTATGTTGATGTATTTGGCACCTGGTGATAGCACTGATCTTATTCAGACTTTAGAGTTTCGCCTCACTGACACCCCATGCTGAAGGCATCTATAACAGTATTTCATCTGGTCATACTATATTGACAATGCAATGGTTACATCTTTCCTCTTGTGTTATATACTGTAGACATAAGTATCTTACTGTAAACCACTGTCGCGCACGATACGAAGAACAGACGTCTTCTTCATGGTTATCGAAGATTTTTTCGACACAGGAAAATAAATACCCTAAAACAAAGCTACAAATATAATAATGTTATAGTGGCCATTAATTCGCAGTTACATAACAAGAAAGACAACTCTTATTCAAGAAAAGTTGCCTCAGCCCCGCCCTTACGTGCATCTCAAAAGTATCGAAGTTATTACCAGGACGTCAGCAAGCTTTACCAATAATTATAAAAGTAATAGGCATTACCAATAACTATATTAAGCCGGACTGTCGTTTGGACAGGAGTCTACAATACAGTGTGCCGCAGGATGATCCGTTCAACAAAGAGTGTGACGGTGTGTAAGATCTACAGTTAAACAATAAGTATGAACCAACCAGCATAGGTTATAATTCCTGTGCATATCTGACATAACAGAAATAAATTAGTTTGCATTAAATGAATATAGACCATTTTACACACAAAAAAAGTATACCATGCGAAGCTCTTTAATGGTAACATATGCGTGCGTAAACAGAGTTGCTTCCCCTTTCTACACCTTGCTTTTGATTTATTATACGCCCATATAACATAAAGGTTATGGACGCTATGCGCTCCTTACAGTTCACACAACTTTAAAAAGTAAAATTGTTTAAATACCCCGTTGTAATAATAATTACCAATGTATTTGTTATGTATCAGTACGCATAATTTCAAGCTAACCTGTCTCCCAGTTCCGTACCGGTCTCGTCAGCACAGAGGCAATACCAACCTAAAAAGCGGAATATATAATGTGTTCCCACCCAAAAATATCATCATTCTGACCAATAGTCGGAGGACCAAATGCACCAACTCAATGATTAAGTTACTTGTTGGACATTATCTTAAATCCGCAATGCAAAGATGCAGAAAGTTTCGTACGCGACGATCACGATTATCTTCACCATCTACCAGAAAAATTTAGCACTGGATGTAGTAAATGTATGTATCAATATAGCAAATCAATTGGGGTTGTAAAACAAAAAATATATAGTATTTAAAAGATCATCATGGGAAAATACACGATCGCTGTTCTAAGAAATTCATTTTAAATTCAACAGAACATTTAAAAAAAAAAAAAAAAAAAAAAAAAAAAAAAAATTAAAAAAAAAAAAAAAAAAAAAAAAAAAAGGAACATTGAATACAGATCAAGAGAACAGCGATGGGGACAAATGTTGCATCAACCTATGCAAATCTTACACATTGATACTTGGAGGAATTTCTGTCAGACCGAAGAATAGTGGGGAAAATAATTTACCATTATTATTGCATTTCTCGATATCTTAGTAAAGAAAACATTAATACGGACAAATAGTACAGACCTACAGATACACATCAATACCTGCATTGTAGTTAATGCCTACCGGGACATACTAAACGCAGCATACTGTATCATTGAGCAAGAATAATATGTCTCAATAGTCAGCGAGGGAGAGGTAAGACATGTTCGTCTATACAACCTGTATAAATATCCGGAACAACAAATGTATCCAAGAGAAATCATCAAAAACGGAAAAGAGAAAAAACTCTAAAGCTTGACAGAAAAACAAAAAAGACAAAATCATACCACTAGGAACAACTCATAAAGCATGGAACGTGGATATATACCCAACAGTAAATAACCTTAATACACTATTGATTAATGATCAGAGAATTAAGAAAGTATTAAAGAAATCAAAAGCCAACTGCAAAATCCCAAACGAATACTATGCAAATCAAAATTGCAAACAAAGGAGAACTTTGAAGTCCGGAAATGCAATAATTCAAGATGTGGCAAACGCGAATTTTAAGCAGAAGGAAAATCGAACGGTTTTAAAGGAAACAACTTCAAAATGAATTTTACAATGACATGTAGTACACACAGTGTATTATATGTAAGTATATGCCCTTGTTGTAATGAATATCATATAGGAGAAACAGGAAGACAATTACGAAGTAGAGTCCGAGTGCATAAACAACACATTAATTCTTCTGACCATCTTGATTTATGTGAACAAAAGAACTTTAAGCCATATCCTTTTTAATAAAAAAAAACACGGACACTGTTTTAGAAAGAAAAGTATTGTACAAATGTGTTTAAACCTAAACTGAATAGTCTTATATAAGATTACCTCCCTTTGCATGCTTTGACGTTACCATATATATGACCAGCGTGAAGTTGGTTACTTATTCTGGCCCAATACTGCTTCCTTTGATTACCTAAATCATGAACAAATCACTGGCGGAGTCAAAAGTTTCATTGTGGTTCAAGAAGGCACATGCTAGACCATTGTTGAAGAAGCCTGAGATCGACAAGGTGGAGTTAAAGAACTACCGCCCAGTATCAAATCTGCCTTTTTTGTCTAAGATATTGGAGAAGGTTCTGTCCCGGCGTTTAGAGGTTTATCTCCATGCAAACAGTTTCCATGACAACATGCTATCGGCCTACCGCATGGGACACTCTACTGAGACGGCCCTCATACGTGTATATAATGACATAGCTTCTGCATTGGATAACAAGTGCAGAGCGGTGCTTGTCATGCTGGACTTGTCATCTGTATTTGACGTCATCGACCATGGCATCCTTTATAAACGTCTGGAGTATTCGTGGTTCTTCAAGGGTTGATGTTAGGACCACGAAAATATTGCCTGTACTCCAGACGTTTATAAAGAGATTTGTCGTCGCCATAGCCTTTGCTATCATTGTTATGCTGATGACACACAAATTTACATGGTCATTAAACCACAGGACATTTGGGATACAATTTCGGAAAATATTGAAGCTTGTCTGACAGATATCAGTACCTGGAAGAACGCCAACATGCTAAAGCTTAATCAGTAAAAGACGTAACTGATCGCCTTTTCCCAAAAGTGTCAGCAAACAATGGCTCTCCAGCTCAAGGTCGGTGCCAGAACTATTGAGACGGTCCCAGCTGTTAAAAACCTAGGGTATACTTTGATAGTTCACTGAACATGGCGAAACAAGTTAACGCTATTGCCAAATCCTGTTACTACCAGATCAGGAACATCGGCTGTATTCGGCAGTTTATAACTGCAGATGCATGCCGGATTTTGGTGTATTCACTTGTTACCTCGCGGTTGGATTATGGTAACGCCCTGCTCTGTGGCATATCTGACAACTAACTAGTCGTCTGCAGAGGATCCAGAACACTGCAGCACGGCTGGTTTCACAATTGTTGTGTACACATACAAGGCACTGGATGGAACAGCTCCCCAGCACCTACAAGAGCTTGTTACCCTGTACCAGCCGTCACGATCGCTGCGGTTGGAATCAGAATCATTGTTGTGTCCCAAAATCTCGTACTGTGACCTATGGAATCCGGTGCTTTGGGAGGGTTTCGGTCACGTTGTGGAATAGCTTACCAAGGTCAAATACCCTGACCAAATTCAAGAGGGACATCAATACTCAACTTTTCACGTCTCTCTTTAGGCTCTTTGCAAAGACGTCATGTTAATACCAACCTGTATTTGTTCATTTATGTGCACGTTGCGATGATTATCTGCTTGCTTAAATGTATAAAAGTGATTGTGAGCCTTTGTTTTTGTTTCACAGTTTATAGCCAATACTACTATCCATATGTTGTAAAGCGCTTTAGAGTAATATTACAAAGTATATAGGGCGCTAATATACATGTTGTATATTATTATTATTATTATGAATAATTCTTAAAAGTCTGCAATATATATTAAAGTGAATATCAAAATGTTGGCAACACCCAACCCTTTTAGTGTGGTATATTTCTGTTTTGATTGATAAAAAACCAAGATGGCTGTGAAGCAGTCATCTTGGATTTTGACAGTTAAAGAATATTATCATATTTTAATATATATGTTGTAAAGCGCTTTATAGTTATTTTACAAATTATATAGGGCGCTATATAAATGTTGTATACTATTATTATTATTATTATTACAAGCTAACCGGTAATAAGATTTATATATATACAAGCAAACATTTTATTACACTGGATAAAGCCGGAGTGCATACGGCCCGAAAGAGCTCCACATATTGTGCATAAAATGTTTTTCTATTTATAGTAACATTAACCTTGAAATTTGACATCGATGCCTCAAAAGCTACAATTTGTATTCTAAGCAAATCCTTTCTAAAGTAACAATGGCCTTAACCTTTCACCACCAAAGCAGGCACTTTCTCTGAGGTAGCACTTGATAAAGCCGGAGTATAATCATCCCAACATAATTGGAAATAGTGTGCCCTAACTAATTTTCTATTAATGGTAAAAGTGACCTTGACCTTTGACCGCCGGACCTGAAAAGCTATTCATAGCAAGCACTTTTTTCAGAAAAGCATTGGATAAAGTCTGAAAGCAATCCAACCAACATTACTAAAGATATTGTGCAGAAATTAAACAAGAAGCCCAATGGGCCTGTGTCGCTCATTTGCTTCTAATGCAACTTTGAAGCTGATCTAGGTAATTTATGTGGATGCTAAGCTCATTACCACTTTACTCAAACATAGCACATTTGACCCATGTGACCTCTTAACAAACTTGGTAGTCCTTTATCCAAGCATGATGCAGGCCCAATGTCAGGTCTCTGGGCCTCTTGGTTATTGAGAAGAAGTTACTTAAAGATGTTAGCACATTTGACCCCTGTGACCTTGAAAGTCGATCAATGTCATTCATTTGAACACACTTCGTAACCTTTCATCCAGGCATGCTATTGGCTCAATAGCATGGTCCTCTTAGTTATTGAGAAGTTGTTTTTTAAGATTTTAGCACATTTGACCTCTGTTACCTTGAAAGGCAGGCAAGATAATTCATTTGAACAAATTTGGTTGTCCTTTTTTCAAGCATGCTACAGGCACAATATCAGGTATCTGGGCCCCTATTGAAAATAAGTTGTTTAAACATTTTACCTCATTTAACCCATGTGACCTGGAAAAGTCGGACAAGGTCACTCATTTGAACAATCTTGATAGCCCTTCACCCCAGCACGCTACATGCCCATTACCAAGTCTCTGGGCCTCTAGGTTATTGAGAAGATGTTTAAAGAGACTAGAAAAGGTCTGTAAGACACAAATGCCCCCGCTGCCATGTGAAATTAGTTTAAGTGTTCTATAAAAAGTTACACTTTGATATTGATAACCTGAAACATGCACACACACAAGGTACTACACTTTAAGTTGATTTTAATATTCTTATGTTTTTTCTGTATGCTATTACCCTCTCCATAACATATTGGATGAAGTTGCTAAGTGTTTAAATTAAATTAGTTGATGATTTTCTATATATATCAACAGTGACATCAGTCTTGACATTGGAACCATGAAAAACAGCAATGTCCAAAGTATACTCATACGTGACCTTTGCATAAAGTTTGACCAAAATCCATGAACGAATGAAGTTGCTAAGTGTTTAAATTAAATCAGTTGATGATTTTCTATATATAGCAACAGTGACATCAGCCTTGACTTTGGAACCATGAAACACAGCAATGTCCGAAGTATACTCATACGTGACCTTAGCATAAAGTTTGACCAAAATCCATGAACAAATGAAGTTGCTAAGTGTTTAAATTGAATCAGTTGTTGATTTTCTATATATAGCAAGTGACCTTGGCATTGACCTTGGAACCCTGAAACACAAGGTATACCCATATCTGACCTATGTATAAAAGTTTGACCAAAATCCGTGAAAGAATGAAGTTGCTAAGTGTTTAAATTGAATCAGTTGATGATTTTCTATGTATAGCAAGTGTGACCTTGACCTTGATCTTGAATTCCTGAAATACAACAATTTAGGAAGTTTACTCATACTTGACCTTTGTATAAAGTTTGACCAAAAACTGTCAAAGAATGAAGTTGCTAAGTGTTTACATTGAATCGGGATGCGACGCGACGGACGGGACGCCAGACGCCGCAGCAGGGTAAAAGCTCACTTGTCCTTGGCAGGTGAGCTAAAAACAGATAGAAGGACAGACAGACAGAAAACCTGATTACTATAGATGTGCAGGGGTCCTAACAACAAATTGTGAAATTGAATTGGAGAATCCCCCTTTGGGACCC
>NW_018408469.1:127008-178730 GCF_002113885.1 Mizuhopecten yessoensis
AATAATATGAAGTGTATGTAGTGCAGTGGATATAGAAAGCTCAATTCCTAGCTGCTATATATTTGTTGAAAGTTGTCAAAGAATTAGATATTTGGCAGACCTTTCTTATACATATGTCTTAAAAGTGGTTGCGAGGATTTATAAAACCCAAAAAACAAACTGATTCCTATTAATTGAAAATTATTGAAAATAACGTCAGGTAATTCGAGTAAAATGGACTTCCATCATAATTTTACATATTCATAATGTGTTTATACAGCCTCTCTTAAGAAAAACACATTCCATACATGTTTTCAGCCTATTTTTGTTGTCATTTTCTGTCCAGCCTGTCACATCTCCTCTTTGCTAGCCAAGCGTTCATTTTGTAATTCACATATGCATGTATTCAACCTTACCGGATTTAGCCTTGTTCTCTAAGCTTTCAAATTACTGAACGTGGCACAGGGACTTGGCACGAATTACCATCCTATGGTTCACAATTTTTGCTTATATCATACATTATATAATACACATATGTGAACTGAGGGTTAGACATTAATACCAAGTCCCTGTGCATGTAAATAATAATGGCGGCGCCCAGTACCAAGTTGCCTTGTCGACTATGTCATGATTTATGTCAAAAAACAAAGGAGGACAATACGAAAGTTTAAAGTTTTGGTATTTGATCAGCTGGTAGAGATAATTGGCCATATTTTAACTGTAAATGACAACCAAGGGAAATACATAGGCGACCAGTGCTGAAATAAACTTGAAAGTTTAAAGTTTTGCTAGTAAAGTGTCTCTGCTAAGTGGCAGGGGAGGGAAATTAAACACAAGGCTAAATCTGCCAAGGTTGAATAGTACAAATTTGAATTATGAACCCTTGGCTATTGAAGATGGTGAGATAACCAGATTAGATCGTAAAATAAGATATGTCTTCAGCAGTATGATTCAGTGAAATGACACTATAAAGTCAGCATCAGTCCTGCGCTATCACAAGGAGACAAACTGATGAACATACCACAGACTCCCAAAACACAAATTAGTTATGCATGAACTCACCACACGCATGCATCTAGCATATGGGGAGGCCGTCTTTAAATGACCATGTATAGCTGTTGATAGGACATACATTAAACAATACTAAATCAAACCTGAAGTTTATTTTGACATAAAGATCTTATTTATTTGGATATTTTCATGGAAGTGATGACTTGTAATTTTAAACAAATGATTTGTTAAGTTCAGCTTGCATGCATTGTATGAATGTTATTTTAATAACATTGTACCCATATGAATCCATGATTGTCGTGAAGTGGTGATATATTTGAATTTAATACATTTGATGCTCTATTACCTGACCTGGAATGCATTCGTAGCCATACCGAGACAATACAATACTGTGGTATAACTGTATATATATTGTGTACATAGTTTAAGCATCTGCGAGACCAGCTGTTCTGTTTCCAAATGTCCAGGTGACGAGAAATAACATGAGAGGAATGTTTTTATTTTTGACACGACCTGTAGGCAATTCACTTTTCAATTCGTACTATTCTTCTCTTTGGATAATGACGCTTTAACTTGTAAGCGAAAAATACATCACTGGCGTCACGAGCAGCATCAATACTAAAAATATCTTTTAATATTAACGGCTACCAAACCTGTGCTCCAGGTTACAAATAAATGCTATGTCCCAATCACCTGCTCTCTGGACAGGTTTTTAAGTAAGTTGTTTTAGTGCCAAATTTTGTACAGCATGATTATTTAGCCTCTTTATCTTAATCCTTCCAACGTAGGTATCTTGTGATAAAATTTGTTGTTTGCCTTTTCACTGTTACAATGTTTTGCCATTTATATATATATATACATGTATATGTTTGTCGAAATGCAAGCTCCTGAGAGCTGATGTTAACTATGACATATATTCAACGTAAAATAATGATTCTTGTATCTTGTATTTTGATGTAACATTCCACTATGCTTTTATCCGATAGTTTTAAGAGAAAAAAACACACACACAAGCTTTTAATCACAAACTTTTCCTCGAATGCGCCTATGTATAATCTTCGGCACGATGAAGGACACAAGTTAAGGTAAACTGTTCAGTGGCGGATCGAGAGGGGTTTTTTGGGCTTCAGGAATCCCACCCCCTGAGAATGTTCTTTAAAAATCATGTATTTTCACCATTTTCCTCAATTTTTCCCCTCATGGACCCCCCCNCTTGATGTGATAGCAATGGATTAAATGAATGTTACCTTGTGTTGTATTCTAGCACATCAGTGTCTCAATACATACGGTATTAATCTGTTAATGTTCGATAAACGTCAGTTTTTTATTTACCATCCTGATTATGTTGCGAGGTATTTCCGGGTCACGTTCTCGTAACCTTCCGGTTACGTAAAAAATGCAATTTTTCAATTCACAAAATCTTGATAATTTATTAATTAAAGATGGTAAAGACATAAACAATATAAATACATTGTAAATATTATTTTCTTGAATGTTTGCGAAGCAGATGACGTTTGATCATAATCTGGAAACTAGAAAATTTATTCCAAACAAATGTGTTTTAACATTTGAAAGAAAAAAGTTTGAAGGGGAAAAAATAAATTTGTTCTTTTATGAATTAATGAAAGTGATACAGAAAGGAAATATAGTAAATAATTGATAGTAAATTTATCAAAAACATCAACCTTAGAGAGTATGTTCTGAGCACGATCGTTTAGAAGCTTTGCAATACTTTTAACTCTTTCAAACGCGCATCAGCTCGAGATTAGGTACTGTTTACAAAATGGCGACTGGAAGTAGCAAGGCGGATTAAATTGGAATTTAAATTGCGTATATTTCGGCAAGTAAACATTGTTTACAAAGCCCATGTGGTTTGTTCATCTATTTTAGTCAAGATGTACTCAGAACAGTCGTTGTTTAGTCGCTAGGGTCATTCACAAAATAATTAGTATTATTATATAAACTTATTGTAATTATCACAATTTCCCAGGAAATACTTCACATTTCTTGCCCGTAATGTCATAGAAGGTTATACATTATATAATATTTCTTAAAATGCTGCATAAGAGGTCTAACGTTGTGCCCTTCCTCGTTGACAAAACAAATATATCTTAAACTGAAATTCGAAAAATTGAACATCTTTAGCCTTGTGTATCGTCGATGCCCATTTGGATGCGTACCCTAGAAGATGCCTTGTTGTGGTAAAGGTGTGAAAAAGTGGCATACGATCTTTAACAATATGCCCTGAAACATTCAAAACGAAAAATTAACGATTTTAGACTGAAATTTGAAAGAGTCCCCAGTGGGAATATTTAGCCTGGGGTATATATGATGCTCTGTTGTATGTCAATGCCATAGACGAAGTCCTGTAGTTGTTAAAAAGCGGCATAATACCTGCTATGCTAGTGACATTTGAATATTGAACAAGCCCAACATTGGGCAAGTCCGATATTAGGCTAGCCCAATTTTGTATAAGTTACCAACTTCAAGCTGGTATATATATTGCGTATCGTATGCTATTCTACTGTTTACTTGGTCCATATTGTTTGCTGTGTTTTTTGGTTCGTTGTTATCTTTCATCGTCCTTGGATATGATGGTTGTTTACTCATCAAGCTGATTCATTTGACCCATCACTCAATGAACTCACCGTTCTTTAAAAGAAACAATACTTAATACAAGTGAAAAGCCGTTTCCCAGCGTACAATACAGTCCTAGTCACAAGGATCTCGAGTTAAGTGTATACATATAATTGGCCGGACAAACATTCACGTGCACATTGATATCGTGACTAGCATTTTCCTAGTCAAAATAAAACTCCGGAAAATATAGCAGACAGGTCCCGGCAGCGCAAGGCTGGGGGATTCGGTGATAGGATATTCCCAATTCACTTAACCCTTCACTTGATAAAGAGAGGTTTCGTTTCCCTAACGATCGGGAAATACATACTCAAATGTTCGGTGTGTCGTCAGATGTCCGAGAGGGCAATCTATTGCAGTTCAATTGTAAATAAGACATACTCTGTGCTGTGTTGTGTCATGATTTGTTTCATGAAAAACCCAAAGGAATCATATGAGTTTGCGTGTGTGAGTGTGTGGTGTTCGGTACAAGTAGAAAATGCATGAGGCGATAAGCAGTTTCAGTGTATGTATGTTTATGTAGCTCTGCAGTCACACTTAATAGATATAGCAAATAAAACCGTAAGCAATGCTTGGTATTACAGTTATGAGCTTCAGAAATAAACTTATTGCTCTTTAATCATTGTATCAAAATAGTGGCCTTTTGATCGGCACTTAATGGAATACAATCAGGTCTCACTCCTTAATGAAATATGTACACAGCCGGGTGTATATCCGATAATGACACCATTACACAGCCGGGTGTTTATCCTGGAACGACACAATGACACAGCCGGGTGTGTATCCGATAACGACATCATTACACAGCCGGTGGTTTATCCTGTAACGACACCATTATACAGCCGGGTATATATAATGTAACAATACCATTACAAAGCCGGATGTGCATCCTGTAACGATACCATTACACAGGCGGGTGTATATCCGATAATGACACCATTACACAGCTGGGTGTGTATCCTATAACGGCACCATTACACAGCCGGATCTATATTATGTAACAACACAATTACAAAGCCGGGTGTGTATCATGTAACAGCACCATTACACAGTCGGGTGTATATCCTATAACGACATCATTACAGAGCCGGGTATATATAATGTAACGATACCATTACAGAGCCGGGTGTGTATCCGATAACGATACCATTACACAGTCGAGTATGTATCCTGTATCTACAACGTTATACAAATTGGTGTGTATCCTTTAAAGACAACATTACACAGCCGGGTTTGTATCCGATAACGACACCATTACACAGCCGGGGGTTTATCCTGTAACGACACCATTATACAGCCGGGTATATATAATGTAACAACACCATTACAAAGCCGGATGTGTATCCTGTAACGATACCATTACACAGTCGGGGGGATATTCGATAATGACACCATTACACAGCCGGGTGTGTATCCTATAGCGGCACCATTACACAGCCGGGTGTTTATCCTGTAACGACATCATTACACAGCCGGGTGTTTATCCCATAACGACACCATTACACAGCCGGGTGTTTATCCCATAACGACACCATTACACAGCCGGGTGTTTATCCTGTAACGACATCATTACACAGCCGGGTGTTTATCCTGATATATAATGTAACAATACCATTACAAAGCCGGTTGTGTATCCTGTAACGATACCATTACACAGTCGGGGGGATATTCGATAATGACACCATTACACAGCCGGGTGTGTATCCTGTAACGACACAATGACACAGCCGGGGGTTTATCCGATAACGACATCATTACACAGCCGGGGGTTTATCTCATTACGACATCATTACACAGCCGGGGGTTTATCCTGTAACGACACCATTATACAGCCGGGTATATATAATGTAACAATTCCATTACAAAGCCGGATGTGTATCCTGTAACGATACCATTACACAGTCGGGGGGATATTCGATAATGACACCATTACACAGCCGGGTGTGTATCCTATAGCGGCACCATTACACAGCCGGGTGTTTATCCTGTAACGACATCATTACACAGCCGGGTGTTTATCCCATAACGACACCATTACACAGCCGGGTGTTTATCCCATAACGACATCATTACACAGCCGGGTGTTTATCCTGTAACGACACCATTATACAGCCGGGTATATATAATGTAACAATACCATTACAAAGCCGGATGTGTATCCTGTAACGATACCATTACACAGTCGGGTGTATATCCGATAATGACACCATTACACAGCCGGGTGTGTATCCTATAACGGCACCATTACACAGCCGGATCTATATTATGTAACAACACAATTACAAAGCCGGGTGTGTATCATGTAACAGCACCATTACACAGTCGGGTGTATATCCGATAACGACATCATTACAGAGCCGGGTATATATAATGTAACGATACCATTACAGAGCCGGGTGTGTATCCGATAACGATACCATTACACAGTCGAGTATGTATCCTGTATCTACACCGTTATACAAATTGGTGTGTATCCTTTAAAGAAAACATTACACAGCCGGGTGTGTATCCGATAACGACACCATTACACAGCCGGGTGTTTATCCTGTAAAGACACCATCACACAGCCGGGTGCTTATCCTGTAACGACACAATGACACAGCCGTGTGTGTTTCCGATAACGACATCATTACACAGGCGGGTGTGTATCTGATAACGACATCATTACAAAGTCGGGTGTTTATCCCATTACGACATCATTACACAGTCGGGTGTTTATCCTGTAACGACACCATTACACAGCCGGGTATATATAATGTAACCCCACCATTACAGAGCCGGGTGTGCATTCAATAACGGTACCATTACAGGGCCGGGTGCTTATCCTGTAACGACACAATGACACCGCCGGGTGTGTTTCCGATAACGACATCATTACACAGGCGGGTGTGTATCTGATAACGACATCATTACACAGTCGGGTGTTTATCCCATTACGACATCATTACACAGCCGGGTGTTTATCCTGTAACGACACCATTACACAGGCGGGTATATATAATGTAACCCCACCATTACAGAGCCGGGTGTGCATTCAATAACGGTACCATTACAGAGCCGGGTGTGTATCCGATAACGACACCATTACACAGCCGGTTGTTTATCCTCCAACGACACCATTACACAGCCGGGTGTTTATCCTGTAACGACACAATGACACAGCCGGGTGTGTATCCGATAACGACATCATTACACAGCCGGGGGTTTATCCTGTAACGACACCATTATACAGCCGGGTATATATAATGTAACGACACCATTACAGCGCCGGGTGTGTATCCGTTAACGATACCATTACACAGTCGAGTATGTATCAGGTATCTACACCGTTATACAAATGGGTGTGTATCCTATAACGACACCATTACACAGCCGGGTGTGTATCCGATAACGACACCAGTACACAGCCGAGTGTGTATCTGATAACGACATCATTACACAGCCGGGTTTGTATACCATAACGACATCATTACACAGCCGGGTGTTTATCCTGTAGCGACAACATTACACAGCCGGGTACATATAATGTAACGACACCAATACAGAGCCGGGTGTGTATCCTATAACGACACCATTACAGAGCCGGGTGTGTATCCTATAACGACACCATTTCACAGCCGGGTGTGTATCCGGTAACGACATCATTACACAACCGGGTGTGTATCCGATAACGACACCATTACACAGCCGGGTGTTTATCCTGTAACGACACCATTACACAGCCGGGTGTGTATCTGATAACGACATCATTACACAGCCGGGTATATATAATGTAACGACACCTTTTACAGAGCCGGGTGTGTATCCTGTAACGAAACCATGACACAGCCGGGTGTGTATCCGATAATGACACCATTACACAGCCGGGTGTGTATCCTATAACGGCACCATTACACAGCCGGGTGTTTATCCTGTAACGAAACCATGACACAGCCGGGTGTGTATCCGATAATGACACCATTACACAGCCGGGTGTGTATCCTATAACGGCACCATTACACAGCCGGGTGTTTATCCTGTAACGAAACCATGACACAGCCGGGTGTGTATCCGATAATGACACCATTACACAGCCGGGTGTGTATCCTATAACGGCACCATTACACAGCCGGGTGTTTATCCTGTAACGACAACATTACACAGCCGGATCTATATAATGTAACAACACCATTACAAAGCCGGGTGTGTATCATGTAACGGCACCATTACAGAGCTGGGTGTGTATCCTGTAATGACACCATTACACAGCCGGGTATATATAATGTAACAATACCATTACAAAGCCGGGTGTGTATCATGTAACGACACCATTACACAGCCGGATGTGTATCATATAACGATAATATTACAGAGCCGGGTGTGTATCCGGTAACGACATCATTACACAACCGGGTGTGTATCTGATAACGACACCATTACACACCCGGGTGTTTATCCTGTAACGACACCATTACACAGCCGGGTGTGTATCTGATAACGACATCATTACACAGCCGGGTGTGTATACCATAACGACATCATTACACAGCCGGGTGTTTATCCTGTAACGACACCATTACACAGCCGGGTATATATAATGTAACAATACCATTACAAAGCCGGGTGTGTGTCATGTAACGACACCATTACACAGCCGGATGTGTATCCTATAACGATAATATTACAGAGCCGGGTGTGTATCCGGTAACGACATCATTACACAACCGGGTGTGTATCCGATGACGACACCATTACACAGCCGGGTGTTTATCCTGTAACGACACCATTACACAGCCGGGTGTTTATCCCATAACGACATCATTACACAGCCGGGTGTTTATCCTGTAACGACACCATTACACAGCCGGGTATATATAATGTAACGATACCATTACACAGCCGGGTGTTTATCCCATAACGACATCATTACACAGCCGGGTGTTTATCCTGTAACGACACCATTACACAGCCGGGTATATATAATGTAACGACACCATTACACAGCCGGGTGTTTATCCCGTAACGACATCATTACACAGCCGGGTGTTTATCCCATAACGACACCATTACACAGCCGGGTGTTTATCCCATAACGACATCATTACACAGCCGGGTGTTTATCCTGTAACGACACCATTACACAGCCGGGTATATATAATGTAACGACACCATTACACAGCCGGGTGTTTATCCTGTAACGACATCATTACACAGCCGGGTGTTTATCCCATAACGACACCATTACACAGCCGGGTGTTTATCCCATAACGACATCATTACACAGCCGGGTGTTTATCCTGTAACGACACCATTACACAGCCGGGTATATATAATGTAACGATACCATTACAGAGCCGGGTGTTTATCCCATAACGATACCATTACACAGTCGAGTATGTATCCTGTATCTACAACGTTATACAAATGGGTGTGTATCCTTTAAAGACAACATTACACAGCCGGGTGTGTATCCGATAACGACACCATTACACAGCCGGGTGTTTATCCTGTAACGACACCATTACACAGCCGGGTGTTTATCCCATAACGACATCATTACACAGCCGGGTGTTTATCCTGTAACGACACCATTACACAGCCGGGTATATATAATGTAACGACACCATTACACAGCCGGGTGTTTATCCTGTAACGACATCATTACACAGCCGGGTGTTTATCCCATAACGACACCATTACATAGCCGGGTGTTTATCCCATAACGACATCATTACACAGCCGGGTGTTTATCCTGTAACGACACCATTACACAGCCGGGTATATAAAATGTAACGATACCATTACAGAGCCGGGTGTTTATCCGATAACGATACCATTACACAGTCGAGTATGTATCCTGTATCTACAACGTTATACAAATGGGTGTGTATCCTTTAAAGACAACATTACACAGCCGGGTGTGTATCCGATAACGACACCATTACACAGCCGGGTGTTTATCCTGTAACGACACCATTACACAGCCGGGTGTTTATCCTGTAACGACACAATGACACAGCCGGGTGTGTTTGTGATAACGACATCATTACACAGCCGGGTGTGTATCTGATAACGACATCATTACACAGTCGGGTGTTTATCTCATTACGACATCATTACACAGCCGGGTGTTTATCCTGTAACGACACCATTACACAGCCGGGTATATATAATGTAACCCCACCATTACAGAGTCGGGTGTGTATCCTGTAACGACACCATTACACAGCCGGGTGTTTATCCTGTAACGACACAATGACACAGCCGGGTGTGTATCCGATAACGACATCATTACACAGCCGGGGGTTTATCCTGTAACGACACCATTATACAGCCGGGTATATATAATGTAACGACACCATTACAAAGCCGGGTGTGTATCCGTTAACGATACCATTACACAGTCGAGTATGTATCAGGTATCTACACCGTTATACAAATGGGTGTGTATCCTTTAAAGACATCATTACACAGCCGGGTGTGTATCCCATTACGACATCATTACACAGCCGGGTATCTATAATGTAACGACTCCATTACAGCGCCGGGTGTGTATCCGATAACTATACTATTACACAGCCTGGTGTGTATCTCATAACGACACCAATACACAGCCGGTTGTTTATCATGTAACGACACCATTACACAGTTGGTTTTGTATCCTGTAACGACACCATTGCACAGCCGTATGTGTATCTTGTAACGACACCGTTACACAGCCGGGTGTGAATCATATAAAGACACCATTACACAGCCGAGTGTGCATCATATAACGACACCGTTACACAGCCGGGTGTGAATCATATAAAGACACCATTACACAGCCGGGTGTGTATCCTATAAAGACACCATTACACAGTCGAGTGTGCATCATATAACGACACCGTTACACAGCCGGGTGTGAATCATATAACGACACCATTACACAGCCGGGTGTGTATCCTATAACGACACGGTTACACAGCCGGGTGTGTATCCTGTAACGACACCGTTACACAGCCGGGTGTGTATCCTATAAAGACACCATTACACAGCCGGGTGTGTATCCTATAACGACACCGTTACACAGCCGGGTGTGAATCATATAACGACACCGTTACACAGCCGGGTGTTTATCCTATAACGACACCGTTACACAGCCGGGTGTTTATTCTATAACGACACCGTTACAAAGCCGGGTGTGAATCATATAACGACACCGTTACACAGCCGGGTGTTTATCATATAACGACACCGTTACACAGCCGGGTGTTTATCATATAACGACATCATTACACAGCCGGGTGTGTATCTGATAACGACATCATTACACAGTCGGGTGTTTATCCCATTACGACATCATTACACAGCCGGGTGTTTATCCTGTAACGACACCATTACACAGCCGGGTATATATAATGTAACCCCACCATTACAGAGCCGGGTGTGTATTCAATAACGGTACCATTACAGAGCCGGGTGTGTATCCTGTAACGACACCATTACACAGCCGGTTGTTTATCCTGTAACGACACAATGACACAGCCGGGTGTGTATCCGATAACGACATCATTACACAGCCGGGGGTTTATCCTGTAACGAAACCATTATACAGCCGGGTATATATAATGTAACGGCACCATTACAAAGCCGGGTGTGTATCATGTAACGACACCATTACACAGCCGGGTGTGTATCCGGTAACGACATCATTACACAACCGGGTGTGTATCCGATAACGACACCATTGCACAGCCGGGTGTTTATCCTGTAACGACACCATTACACAGCCGGGTGTCTATCTGATAACGACATCATTACACAGCCTGGTGTGTATCCCATAACGACATCGTTACACAGCCGGGTGTTTATCCTGTAACGACACCATTACACAGCCGGGTATATAAAATGTAACGATACCATTACAGAGCCGGGTGTGTATCCGATAACGATACCATTACACAGTCGAGTATGTATCCTGTATCTACACGTTATACAAATGGGTGTGTATCTTTTAAAGACACCATTACACAGCCGGATGTGTATCCGATAACGACATCATTACACAGCCGGGTGCTTATCCTGTAACGACACCATTATACAGCCGGGTATATATAATGTAACGACACCATTACAGAGCCGGGTGTGTATCCTATAACGACACCATTACACAGCCGGGTGTGTATCTCATAACGACACCAATACACAGCCGGGTGTTTATGATGCAACGACACCATTACACAGCCAGGTGTTTATCCTGTAATGACACCCTTACACAGACAAAATTGTATCCTGTAACAACACCATTACACAGATGGGTTTGTATCCTGTAACGACACCATTACACAGCCGGATGTGTATCCTGTAACGACACCATTACACAGCCGTGTGTATATTCGATAACGACACCATTACAAGGCCGGGTGTGTATCCTATAACGGCATCATTACACATCCGGGTGTGTATCATGTAACGACACCATTACACAGCCGGTTGTTTATCCTGTAACGACACCATTATACAGCCGGGTATATATGATGTAACGGCACCATTACATAGTTGGGTGTGTATCCTGTAACGACACCATTACACAACCGGCTGTGTATCATATAACGACACCATTACACAGCCGGGTGTATATCATGTAACAACACCATTACTCATGTGACGGGTCAGCTTGTGGATCTTAACAACTTGAGTATAAGGTACAGGGCAAAATTTCAAAATACGCATTCCTTATTGCTCAGCTTGATAACAAAGTATCACAAAACACCATTCTTAATCGCTCAGTTGGATAACACAGTATCTCAAAACACACATACATAATCGCTCAGTTTGATACCAAAGTATCCTAAAACACCATTTCTAATCGCTCAGTTTGATAGGAAAGTCTCTTAAAACATTATCCTAATCGCTTAGTTTGATAACAGTCTTAATCTGTGTCTCATCAGGTTTGTTTGAGGGAATGTAGGGCTAATTATTCGAATTTTAAACAGAATTTGAAGTTTCAAAATAATGTAAAAGATAGTTTTTTTAAATCTTGTGTTCTTCTGGTGAAATGCGAAAAGTTAACAGTTGGATATAGAAACGTGTTATTGAAAGCAATTATCTTCAATGGGCCTCTTCCTGTGTGAGGCTTCACAAACAAGTATTCGTATCGTAACGTGTTTTGTGGACACGATTAAACTTCCGGGTAGAATTAACTACGCAAGGATAGCCTCCAACCACGACTACATATGTACAATTGCCACTGTTCCTGAATCGATAACCTAAGTGTGGGCAAGTCTGTTTATTTCTGAATAACTTGAGTGTAGATCGTGACCCAGTTTACCGCGTATGAATATATGTCAATATTGGCAGGCTTCTTTCCGCAAACCTCGTGTCAATGTTTACAAACTACCGTGCGTTCGAGACACCAAAATGAAAACTTTTTTTTAAGGATTTCCATTTCGGATGGAAACTTTTCTTATTTCCACAGATCATGTAAACACTTTATCTCAAGAACGAACAGAGATGTTACGTTCATATTTCAGTACATAATAAAGGACAACGATCTCAAGACACTGGAACAAAATCACAATCATCAATTTAAAGGTTAAGGTCACATATCTATATATATAATATTTTTAACGTTTTTCGAACGATCATAACTTCAAAAGCGTTTGTTGTACTGCATGTACGCTTGCATATTTCGTGTAGATATTGGTCGGGGCTAACTTTTTCCTATGACATGTTATTAGAAAATATGTAAAACTCAAGGCCTCGTTATGGGGTCAAATAAAGGTCAAAGATAAAAATCTCATAAATAGTTGATTTTTTATCACATCTGGAAGAGCACGATCTAATTAGGTTATTAGGAAAGTTTCAAACCACAACATCAAAAAAGACGAAGATATGTCACTTTCAATGTCCATTTTCCGGCCAAAATTCAAAATATTGCACCAAAAACTCTTCTCCTCGACTACTATGAAGCATAAAAAGTTTATATTAATCATTTATATGTAGCATGTATGTTTGGCTACATACAGAGTATTCAAGGTCACATCGGTCAAATGATAGAAAAAAAACACATTTCAAAATACTTCAAAACTGGTTTTTTACACCACATTTAAAAGAATGTATCCTAATGAAGAGATTTATAAAGTTTCAAGGTCAATGCATCATAATGCATGTCAACGCACAAGTGAAACCTACAAAATAGGATTGTCAGAGAAGTGAAGCACAAAGGGAAGCGAAAGGAAACGTTTTAAAGCGATCGTCAGTCCGAGAACATATCTTTGATCATTTTCTGTTCAGCAATCCCGTGTTTTGATCTTGATCAAATCTAGTTTTATTTTTTGTCGTTGTGTTTATAATTATTTTTTAATTGATATGCTTTTGTCAGCTAGTGTCGGAAGCTACAGTCGCGATTGTTCGTCAGTACGAAAACGCTCCATCAGCTCCACTCTCTCATTTATGGGTGTCGGCCGCCATGACAGAGAAACGATGGCTATTGTTCCTGGAAATGTAAGTCAAATTTCTCGTCTCCCAAATGTCACTCGGCCGACAAACGATTTATCCACATCATACATGTCATCTGTGCAAACCTTTGGTATGCTTACAAAAAGCAATTTCAATAACTGCACATTCAATTTCCACCAGGCCTAGGCTAGTCACTATCGATCGATGACATAGTAGCACTCTATTTCCCGCCTTTGTGCGCATCACTTTCAACCGATAGACGTACGCGGTTTTCTACATAGTATTTTGCCCCAATTCCTCAATTTCATACAAATATAAAATTATGTATTCCATTACCTACTAATACAATTATGAAGATATTGTATGAAGTAAAATATGGATATTTTATGTGAATACAAATATTGAAATGGAGGAACTTTTTTCTTTTGTTGTCGCGGAGAAAGTGGGCGGGGTTTAGCTGTCTGTCAAGGTAAATGCTAGTATCCGACTCTTTTAATAGTGTTATTGTTAAAAGACAATTTTGTAAATAAAAGGATTAACCTTTTATTTTATTTAGTTTATGAGTTAATAAATAAATATACAGTCGGTAAATTGTTCGTAAACGCATTCGCGTTTACTCAATTTACCTCGTGCTCCATTGGATGTATTATCTCATAAATTAAACAAAATAAAAATGTTAATACTTAAATAAATCATTACACTGACCAAATATTATACAGGGTCAAAGAAAACGTCAACGCGTTGACAAAAACAAATAGGTCACATTTAACCGTCTTTGACGCCAGGTCCTGATGACGTCACGCTTGACAACAACGTTGAGCGTCATTTGCTTCTATTTTCTGTTAGGATTTCCAAACAAAAATATTTTAATCTTAACGTTGTTAAATACTAAAATATGTGTTGCAAGTGTGCACAAACACAATCTTTTTCTCTGCTGTTGCTTCACCGGAACTTTTAACTGAAAATATCCGCATTAAAGAAAAGGTACCGTTTTTATTGGACAATACTAAAATTTATATTGTGATACAGAATTATATTCGAAGTAAAAAAATCATGGTTACAATGCAATACCACTGATATGTCAAAAACTCATGTAATTTTAATTTTAAATGAAAAAGAAGACGGGAATTAACATATTGGTGAGCTTATGTTAATACCATGATGTAGTTTTACTTTTTGACTATTAATGTCTGATAAACAAGTGTCACTAACGTGCTAGTTTTGCTAAGAACTACTGATTTGTTTGTCTTAATTCAAGATTACTAGAATTAACGCTCTCATTATATTTAGCGGTATTCCTGCTGTCAATCTATGTACAAGCATTAACGTTTTCACTAAACGTTCTAGTATCAGTGTTGTCAACCCATGTACAAATATTACTATCAACCACTATTATTGCTGACACCGTATGTACTAGTATTAATGTTGTCACCCTATGTACCACTTTAACAGTTGTCACCCTATGAACTGGTATAAATGTTGTCACCCTATGTACCACTTTAACAGTTGTTACCCTATGATTTGGTATGAATGTTGTACACTGTTGTCACCCTATGTACAAATATAACTGTTGTCACCATATGTACTAGTAATAATGGTGTCAACCTATGTATTAGTGTTACTGTTGTCACCCTATGTACTAGTATTACTGTTGTCACACTATTTATTTGTAAAACTGTTGTTACCCTATGAACTAGCATTACTGTTGTCATCTTATATACTAGTATTAATGTTGTCACCGTATGTACTAGTATTACTGTTGTCTCCCTAAGTACTAGTATTACTGTTCTTACCCTATGTACTAGTATTACTGTTTACAGCCTATGCACTACTATTACTGGTTTCACCCAATGTACAAGATTTACTGGTGTCACCCTACATTCCAGTATTACTGTTGTCACCCTATGTACCAGTATTATTGTTGTCACTATATGTACCAGTATTACTGTTGTCACTCTATGAACCAGAATAACTGGTTTCACCCTATGTATCATAATTATTGTTGTCATTCTATGTTCTAGTATTACTGTTGTCACCCTATGTACGTATATTGCTGTTGTCACCCTAGGATCATGATTACTGTTGTCATCATATGTACCAATATTACTGCTGTCACCATATGTACTAGTATTACTGATGTCACCCTATTTACAAGGATTACTGGTGTTACCGTATGGGCTAGCATTACTTGTGTCACCCTATATACTTATATTTCCCTAGGATCATGATAACTGTTGTCACGATATATACCATTATTACTGTTGTCACCCCATGTACCAGTATTCCAGGTGTCACCCTATGCACCAGTATTAGTTTTTTCTCTCTATGTATTAGCATTACTGGTGGTACCCTACGTACAAGTTTTAATGTTGTCACTATATGCACCAGTATTACTGCTGTCATTCTATGTACTAGTGTTACTGTTGTCACCCTTTGTACTAGTATTGCTGTTGTCACCCTATTTACCAGTATTACTATTGTCACCCTATGTACCAGTATTACTGATGTCACCCTATGTACCAGAATTACTAGTGTCACCCTATGTACCAGTATTACTGTTGTCACCCTATGTACCAGTATTACTGATGTCACCCTGTGTACCAGTATTACTGTTGTCACCCTATGTACCAGAATTACTGGTGTCACCCTATGTACCAGTATTACTAGTGTCACCCTATGTACCAGTATTACTGTTGTCACCCTATGTACCAGTATGACTGTTGTCACTTTATGTACCAGAATTACTAGTGTCACCCTATGTACCAGAATTACTAGTGTCACCCTATGTACCAGTATTACTGTTGTCACCCTATGTACCAGAATTACTGGTGTCACCCTATGTACCAGTATTACTAGTGTCACCCTATGTACCAGTATTACTGCTGTAACCCTATGTACCAGAATTACTGGTGTCACCCTATGTACACTGTTTTACGACTATCTTTATATAAATACTTATGAAGGGCGTACATATTTAGAACCTCTTAACCTATGTGACGACAAGTGCAAAGCTGGGTGCAGAAAGGTGGTTAGCCTCGCTTTTTTAACTGTAACTTTAAAATAGATTACAGAACACTCAGTTTCAATAGTGATGCTGATTGTTTTGTCGAGAATACTTAATCAGCAAGAAGAAGTTGTCCCTGATGTTCTGAGAGCAGTCTCATGTACTTCTCTGTTTACGAGTGTGGAGTTGTGGCTGGCAGAGACTATGATTATCTCAAAAACAGTATCACTAGAGCATGAGAGTACTGAACCATCACTGGGGAATGCACAGCTCTCAGGTGAGGATGTGGGAAAAGAGCAGTCCTTAGATAACCATCTGAACATTTTATTCTAGGGAAGGGTTCAACCTGATAAAGTGTTATTGAGGCACGTTCCTAAGGAAGTGCGTCAATATAAGCGGAAGTGGCGGCTGCTGAAACTACAAGTCTACACAGTGGCAATGGTGGGGATATCAAGAGTAGCGTTATCAAAGAATTCTGCAAAATAGCTGGAGTGGAGTAGAACTACTCCTTACCATCCAATGGGCAATGCTATGGTCGAACGGTTCCACCAAACACGGATACATTTGTTTGGTACAGTGGCTAATTAAAAGTCACAATTGACTCCTCATTGTCATGCATATAATGCAACAAGACACAAGTCAATCCGATATTCTCACTTTTACTTAATGTTTTGTTGGCACCAATTTCTTATTGAAGACGCCTATCTTGGTGTGGACACTACCTCAAATGCTGTAAGTAGCCGACAAAACGATGCCTAGAAACCTAAGCGTCGGTAAGACTTTGCTTACCAATCTAACTCGGCTGAAAGCGATAAAATGGTAAGCTTTACAAGGATAGTGTAGATAGGAGCGTACGGAAATTAAACTTAGAGACCGGGTGTTCATCAGGAACATTAGTATATGTGCCAAGATGAACTGGCAAACAAGTAGGATAAGGAACACAATATCGTCGTGTGCCAAATTCAGACATGCCTGTATACAAGAACCGGAAGGAGTCAGGTAGTGAACCTATGGAAACGCTGCACAGGAACCCATATGAACGTGGGAGCCTCAGTTTAGCGCCCAAAGTTCTTCTCAACACCAGTCTACACGTTAACCCTAGGCATGTAGGTATCAACACCAGTATAAACGTAGCTCATGGGTGCTTAGTAGCCCCAGAGTAAGGTACGCCTATGTATAATAGCATTTTCTGCGTAAAATATACAGTACAAACAGTTGTAAATATATATATATATATATATACATTTCAGAATAATCTATATACTTTTACTGTATTTAACTTAATACGGTATAAGTATATGCCCATGGGTACAGCCCACACGCTCATATAACATGGTCGTGTAATAAATAGGGTCAGCATAGGCGTGAAAGTGACGTTCGGGGACTAGAATGAAATTAAATACGTAATTGATAATATTATAAACATCTGCAGGTCAGTAATACTTTACAGTATTAACTTTAACGAACAATTAAACATTCACATATAATTTGGATGTATACTCAGACGTATCGTTTTATTATACAATACATGCACGAACACATAACGCACACGGAGGCATGCCCTTAAATGACCTTAACTGTTGTTAGGACGTTAAGTGTCAACAAACCGTAATTCGAGCTTAACATCAATAAAACTAGGCAACATATGAAAAAAATGATAGACTTAGATGGATAAATCCTGAAAAGGGAAAATAAGACTAAGATTTCTTGAAGGAAGTGTCTTTCGCGTGTGATTCTGGAAAAGTTTTGTAAATAGTAACATAAAAGGAAATGCAAATATGTACCAATCGAGGGAAATTCGGTGTAATATGTTATTTCTTAGTGATTTGCTGCCGTTTATTAAGTGTGACATATCATTATTCCACTGTTAGGCTCTTATTTCTAAGGAACGACTTGATTTAACTGTTTGAAATGGCGAATGAAGGTCACATTGTTGAAACATACAAAGCTGACCAAGAATAGTGTTCATAGTCATTGAATTAAGATTATGAATGGCAAGGCTTTTAACACTGTCAAGTCAATATATAACATGAACATTCCATGAAAACGGATTGCATAAAACTTACTTGTATGCATTTTAAAATTAGAGGAGTACTGATTAATTTAAATTGATGATTGTAAAGTAAGTACATTTTGTATATAACAAGCCCTGCCACTACCCAAAATATATATTTAGGCAGTGAAGGAAACTGCAAACATCGGTGACTTAGGAATTTACCAGCAGAGTCTACCATCTTCTATCCTGATGAACACAAGACCAACACATTGAAATATGTGATCAACCAAATCAGGAGGCAATTAATCTCATCATGAATATAGGCAGAACGACGATGGGTCGACCACGAGTTGTTTGTTATATAATTGTATATGATAAGATACTAAATAATTGCATACAATATCGAATTTAAGTGTCATGCATTATATTCATGTCTCATCTATTTCTGAGCTCAGAACAATACAAATCAGTTAATGATAGCATAGGATGAACCCTATTATAGAAAAAAAATATGTTACCAAGCAAATGTTAAATGATACCGAGGCGAGTACTGGATACAATGTACAAAGTTTTTACAAGACAATATATAAGATATATAATTCCCTACTATGCTTACTTGGACTAAACATATACACGTCACGTACAAGGAAAGACAGCCACCTGGAGTAAGACACACATCAATCACATAATCTTGGAAAGGATATGATATTAATAATGTGTAGTGCTACTTGTATGTTTATTGAATAATGTTCATATAATATCACGTTAAAACATGATACCTATCACAACAGATTTAAAATAAAATAATCGGGCTAGCAAATACATGATAAATTTACTGTTCTATCACACCAGCACCCCCAGAAATGAATATATAAAATATAACATAGATAAGGAAAGCAAAATGTCATAGTTATTTATAAAGTAACCGGAATGTGTAATATCAATAATTATTATATAAACATAAATGGTTTTATTCAGGTAAGTAAAAGAAGTCCACCTTCTGCAAATGGATATATAATGTATTACATGGCTAGGGAGTAGCAATACCGATGACTGTTGTCATTATTCAATGACAGTTTATTTTCAACCCGAATGGTAATAGCATTTAAAATCGTCATCGAATCACATCAGTTCCAGCCTATGATAGAACGTATATTATTAATACACAGCATGTTCCATCCTTGAACCATTCAATAATAAAACGACACACTTTCATTGCTGTGACACCCGCTCCACCAGAATGTGAACATAAACACTGAGGTTGTTTCAAACATAACCATCGGGAGTTTTGTGTTATTTGCACATCTCTTATCGTTATTTGTTGAACTCAGTGGTGTCCTATTTTCCTTTCACTTCTTCAATAAGTATTGCTTCTTGAATGCGCCATTATCAAATGAAGGCTGTTTTAACTCTCCGGAGTCAGCAGCACTCCCAGCAACGCTTGTGTTGTTCCCTGAAAATATAAAGGGCAATTATGTCACTGTTTAATGTCTTAACATAGAATTAAACTGTGGGCTGGAGGTGGTTACTGTACACCGTCTGCCCCAAATACTCTTAAGATAATCAGTAGGAATACGAAATAAATGAATCGGTGAGTCGATGGAGAATCCAACAAACATTCACTTCCTAAAACATCACTTAATATTGTAACGAAGTTGTACCCTTCATCATTCCTAAGTCTCTAAGTCTACCTTTATCATCGTATTTTACGATCCGTGTTTAGTCTATTGGTGTTCACTAAGTCGCCCGTGCACAGATGAAATTGTATAGGAGCCATTAATTACAGACTAGTCACCGTCTCTGTATACAAGAAGACAAAGGACATATGCATGGCTCTCGGCGAAAACTGTACAGTGAAAAAAGAATTCCGAGATAAAGTTACCATATTTCGAAAACCGCTTAAGAAGAAATTATGTAATATTATTAGAGAAAAATGAAGTTAATTATCTTCAACGATGCATTTTATTTTTTGTTTGTTTTTGCCATTGCGTTACCATTGACTTCCAAACAAAATCATTCGAAAAACACATTGTCCCCTGGCTGCTTCTCCAGTCTGTTATACAAGCTACTGACCTTTATAAATTAGAGCCAATTGGCTGTTGATACGCTCATGACAACGTAAGGCTCTCGGCGATCCTAAGAGCAAAACAAAAAACAAGGTTCCTACGCCATGAAAAGGGGGTTGGGATTGGTTAAGAAGACACCTTTCAGCATCTAGGACCCAAGCAGATGAGTTGCTATTGTATTGGTAAATTAGTCAATAAGTGTTAATGAATTGCGTATAAAATGTTTGTGGAGACTACGAATGTTAACTTCACATTTTTGGTGATACATTGGGTTACAGAACCTAAGGATCAGATCAATACCTAGATATATGTATCAGCTGTTTTGTAAACAACAGTTACACAATAAATGTTTATATTGTATTAAACAAATCACATTTTTCATTTAATGAAGGCACCAGACTCACTAACAAGTCTTGGCATGAAACACATTTTCCGAACCTCTGATCCAGTACGACTTTGATGAACTTCAGTGACGGCCCGTCAAATCGAGCCAATGGCTCACTGCACTAGCCTCAAAAAATGACACATGCATTGTTTAGGCTTGGTCAATAGCCATATTTACAAGACGAGACGTGTATGGCTTATTTAAGTAATCGTCTCACACATATGGTTGCGTTACTGCTATTTGAATTACAGAGTTACAGATTGGCATTGACAAATCACTTAACGAAAATAAATGGAGAACTGACGTATAAAGCATACACACCAATGGTTTAGACAATATATAAACTTGGGGAAGGGCCTAGACAGATAGATTTTCCCGTATGCTTGAGAGGGGAAGGGGTGTCACAACATATATATATACGTACAAAATAAATACCTTCCTAATAAAACGCTAACAAACACACTAAAATTAATGACAAAGATATACAAAATCGAAGGAATAAATAATAAACGACAATATCCTGTTAGCATATGCCTGCATGATGAGTAACAAACCTTCTACACATATTCTTCTCTTACTGGCAATACTTTATTGATGTAGGGATTGAATCCGAATTTTCCTATGCTCATGCAATTATGAAAGAGGGGAAATTAACTGACACCCCACATGAGCGCCCTATAATTTCAGTAAAAGCAAAAACGTCATTTATAATTATGAACTTTTTTCTTTTATTCATCAATTGTGAATGTAAAACTGGTGTAACATCGCAACGTTTTGTCGGGGATCTCGAGCCTAATTCACATTAACATTTCCCCACGACCGCTTCAATCGGCATGGTCAACCTAGTGGACCGAATTCATTGGAAAAAAACCTGGGAACCTACTGGTAACATGTACGTTATATTGCACTAACGTCGTTACTTTGACGCAGTTATTCCTGGTTTGTATATGATTATTAATATGAGAATATTTTGTGAGCCTTTACCAGCTTGAAACAAAAGACAGGTATGCAATTATTATTTGTTTGTAAAGTAATAATTTTAAGAAGCTATTGACTTGGTTTTATGTCAAATTAATCTCCAATATTGACATGAAATTGCAAGTTTGATATCGATTGTGTTTTAAGTTTGGTAGACCTTGTATAGATGTGTCTTAATAGCGAGCGCAACGAGCGAATTTTGTATCGTACGTGTGATATATATATAGCTCAAGCAAAAAGATATATATAGTTACACAAAACGAAACTACAATACTTTTTGTCTTTACATCGTGCAGAACGGACTTTAAAATTTGCAACGCTCTGATTGGTTGTAAATAGATCGGAAGCTAAAAAAGGTCGTTTTAAACATCTTTGTGAGAATTAAAAAAATGTTTCACATCAGTTTAGTTTCCTTTTTATTTAATTAAAAACAACGAAACTTACAAAAGATGACAAACATTCCATTCACTCCCATTTACCTGTACAGTGTCTTTTATCAGTATTATTTCTAATATTTACTGTGGACTATAATTGACTCATCCAGATAAATGTATGGTAGAGTCTACTAAAGTGACCTAGGGATGAAATGGTTAATTGTGTCTATCCAATGAAGGTGTTAATTGCACTTTATTCTTCGTAAACAAATTATATATATTCTTACTTGCCGATCTTCCGAAATTTGTATAGGGGAAAAGCCGTGGGCTCAAAGAAACAAAGCATATAATTCTAAAATATGTTACGTGTATATGTCCCCTAGGTAAACAAATAACACTTTAGAGTGTCGATCCTCTTTTGGTTTTGTTCCTTCTGATACAATCATTAGGTCTTTCACTATTAGAATAGTTGAGCAAGTTTACTGGATGAAAATGGTTAATAATAATGGGACTATAGGTTCTTACTCTGTGTGTGCGTCCGTCAGAGAAAATTGTCAAGGACATGTATTCTATACTATTTCATTTTTTGAGTACCCATATTTAGTGCACAAAGACATCTTTGGATGGCGGAGTGCAAAGTGCGAGATTTAGGTTACTGTGACGTATGACTTGACCTTTGACCTTTACTTTTGAAAATGTTTGTCCGGGGCATATCTTATATAGTGTTTTATATGGAGTAACCATATTTAGAGTACAAGGACATATCGGGATGGCGGAATGTACATAATAAGGTTACTGCGACCAATGACTTGACCTTTGCCCTCTTTGCACAGTAAATCCTATTTCTGTCATTTTGTCTTAAGACATTTTGGTGCTAAAGGGATCAGGCGATATACTAACAAAGGTGTTGAAATAATAGTAAATTAATAGCAACAAAAAGGCCTGTATGAAATATCTTGCAGGTTTTCTTAATTAAGATACCATTTTTTATAATAACCATTCATTTAATTTTCATGTCAGAATAATCGGCGCACCTATGTCCTAAGGAGGGGTTCTGTTCGTTTTGTTACTTTAAAGCCCTTAAATTGAACGCCGCAGGCGCCTGAGATCTACAATATCATAACAAAGGTTATCAAACTATGTTCGCTCGCTTATAGGCAGTGCATATTTCATATTAAATATTAATATTAAATGATAAGTCCCGTTTATCTTGTCTAATTCTTCTTACGTGATCCAAGATGCCAGTTGAATGCAGTTTTGGTGGATTTTGATTTATTTTGCGAGCATAATGATCTGTCTATAAGTTAGTTCATTATGTGAGCATTGTATAGAGAGACAGTAATGTCAATTACATTTTAAAACTATGACAAAGAAGATTGTTACAAAAACTATCATGGTAAAGTTTTGTTATAATGTGTTTACCTTCTACTAATATAAAGATATGTACTCTTTTTTCTATTTATACGAAATCATATAAATATAAAACTGTAATGACCATCGTCATAGGTTATATGCAAGATCTATAGATCTATCTTTTCTCTTCTTTTTACCTGTAATTGAGTCATGTAAATGCACCTTGTGGCAGCTTTTGATCAATGTCTCATAATGTTAATTATGACATGGCTTTTTTTCTAAATGAAGAATATAGTTTGACCTATTTACTCATGTCAAAAGTGTATCCATTGAAATCCATTGTTTATTAGCCTTAAAGACAAATATGCATATCGTTGGACCATTGAGAATCAACAAGTAAAATAAGATAAATATTTGACAAATACTTCTGTGGAAGATATGATTAGAAATTCAACTAATCAAGGTGACTGTCTTGTGAGATTGTTGTTTGACAAACCCGTCCCAAAATCACTAAGCATAAGTGTGGACTTTTGAAACATACACATGCAATTCGACAAATATCCCTCCTTTATTTTCTGAGAACAAAATGAATGCTGGAAATTCAAGAAGGTCACCTGTCGGCTATCTTAGTTTTCCGATCATTCCAAATACTATGAAACTATGACCGTGCATTTGAGAAAGATCCAACAAATAACTTCACAGAAAAGGCGCTAATGAACGAAAACACTCCAAATTTAAGATGGCTGCTTGTCAGCCATCTTTGCTTTTCGATCAGTCCAAAATAACGTATTGTGTAACTAGTGTCCAGTTTAAACTTTCGTGCCAAATTTGAAAAACAATATCGCTGCAATACTTTCTGAGAAAGAAAACTAACAATAATTGTTTAAAGGACGGACGGAATGACAGAGGGACCATGGACTAAATGTCTCATAATTTGTACTCACCCGTCGTTGACCGGATCATTCTGGTAAACTAAAATCAACATGTACAATTGAATAACCTTTTGCAACGTTTAGTTTACATACTTGCTCACTACACAATCACCCCGTAAATATCAATAATTATAATATGGATTCTAAAATTAACTGCAATATTGCCTATTTGTTGATTAGACATTTTAGAACAAGGTTAAGGACTTATAACTATAACATCAAGCGGCTAATATATTTGACGCAGGCAAATCACATTACCAGCAGTAATTGAATTGGCGACTTCAATGACCACAATATAAAAGACGTAAAAAACAGATAGTATATGTTAATTGAAATACTTGCATGTTATCTATAAAAGATATTCCCTATATATATAGTTCAAACCAACAAATCAGCACGATAATTCTACTTAATTTTGGTTTTGACCCCTGATATTGAGTTTTTTCATTAGCAAACTTTAGTTTCATTTGTCTTACCTTGATGATGGCTTCCGATTTCAGAGTATACAGACGGCTTGGCGATTGTATTTGTATCGATTTGTTCATATTGCAATCTAAATTGAATACAATTTTTATAAAATATAAAATGATGCATGTTATAGTTTTCGATGACGCATTGATTTATGTTTGATAAATACAGGAATTCACTAAGTATGAGACAAAACGTTGAAAACAAGTATGTTATGTATGAGCAAGAAATCTTACCCTTCTTCATCTCTGCCGGTTGTCGTATCTGTAAATTAGATGGGAAATACAAATTTAAAACTCACCTATCATTCTACATTGTTTCTAACTAACAAAGAGAAACCTATATTTCAAAGGGAAAACTGATAATGAAAGCAAAACAACATTGGACAAACAAACTTAAAAATGTTGCCTGGCTGGGTGTTTTAAAAAAAGATAGATAAAGTACTACCTTACAATCAGCTTACCTTGATATTGCAGACAACTGGACTTGAAAGACGAGGTTGTTAATATAACTAAAGATAAGGATTTTAAGAAGAATCGCCAAAGGTGTTAAACCGTATGTGTCAAGCAAGAGAAGAAACGGCATGGATTTGCAAATTTGAAACACAACCCTGCTATTGAAGATGTTTTCTTAGATGGCAGGGTGTTTTTCCTCCATTGGTTTTCTTTCTTTCTTTTTCGTTATTCGATCGCATTTTATTTTATGTTTCTTTAAATAAAACCATTGATACGAAGTTTGTTTCTCCCCTAGGTGATCTGTCGATACAAATCGTGAGTCGATTTGAATAGCTAAAGCTACAGCTATATCGTATATCAATATTATCAAAACATATTACGATGTAAAACGTTTGCTATTTATCACTATAAAAAGAAGAAAACATATCCAGGTGCTCTTAAAAATAAGCTAATCTCCAAATAATGTTATCTTCTGTAACACCAATAATGCCGCGTGTGAATTATTTATATACCAGACATTGGATGAAAAAGCGAATACCAATCAGGATAATTACGAAGAGAGTTCTGCTAGAAGAAAAGAAAAGATGAATAGCTATAAATGTATAAAACCACTCCCGAAGAACTGGTCATTATCATTATGAGTAATTCAACAAGATGGAAAATAATAAACAAATCATCCCTGGCTTGGGTTTGCTATTGCAGTTGAAACCAACCATGGAATAGTTCACCTAAATCAACAAAATTAGGGAAAATGTATTTCAATCCAAAGTAAATTTTCCACAATAACAAGAATAACGCGTAGAACTTTGAGATTATAAAAGTTTCTCACGTGCTTCATTGACGTTACGACGTTCTGAAAGTTGAACGCTCTGGATTTCTCCCTGATTCGGATGCTGGCATTTCCTGGAAATTTTAGAGTACAATCCATGATTTTGTTTGGAAGGAGAAAACTTGTCATTCCCTTATCAAGAAGATGTCGGTCTCAAATTTTTTTTTTGCGAACTGTATTAGGTAGAAAACTGTATTTTATACAATCTGCTGATTTTATATAAGTTTACACATCAAAATATTTTGCGTGTTATTTTTAAATGTATTTCAAAACAGAGCTATTTTGAGTAGTTTGAATCATCAAAGGCTTACTAACTTAGTGAACCAAAGAGACTACATATGCATGATTGTCCATATATTTGTAAATCATCTGTATTTACTTACAGAAAAGGCAGTCCACCGTTTCCTAAATATAAATATAAAAGAAATATACAACGATAAAATAAAAGAAATATAGGAAAAATAGTTGATCATCGGTAATATTTCCAAGTTTTGCCGCCAACTTCAAGCATCTAGTAATAGTGCAATGTATCCATTAATATAATATTGTGTTAAGTTTAAAACAATGCATGCTGGTTTTGCGATGAACCATTACGAACAGTTGTTTGAAGAAAAAAGATAATCTTAGATTCGTGTAACTAGTTTCGTCGTAATACATCACTGTGTGTGTATGTGTGCGCATGTGTGTGAGGGGGGGGGGGGGGGGAGGGGACTACTTACGTCTGATTAATATTCCGAGTCCAACTGTATATAGCAGTGTTACTACGGCAGCACCAATCAACACAAGTCCTGTTATATACATGATGTCACTACCGCAGGGAAGTGCTACGTTAGAAATAAATCGGCAAATAAATATAAATGATACGGTAGTTTTCTTCACGTGTACAACGCAAATCATTTTTAAAAGCCATATTGATGACGTAGCGTATGGTCATCAACCAAATTAACACAATTCTACAAAACTAAATGCAATAACACGAAATGGAATTTCTGACTTAATAAACAATTTCAGCAGAATTAAAATAACTTTTATATATGTGAATATGGAGTGTAAACAACTTACCCTCTTGAACAGTACATCCAACAGCATCAAGCGATGTTGTATTTCCGTATCCATTGAATGCTGCAACCCTAAAGTAATACAGTTGTCCTCCCTCAAGATTGGTTATATCTAGACTATACATAACACGTCCGTCTTCCTTTTCAGTAACAGCCACAGGATATAGTTCATTTGATTGAAGAAATTCATCAGTGCTAAAGAGGACGTGGTAATATTGTGTGTGACCGCCATCTTTCCACGATACTTTGGCAGCATAAGGCTTTGCACAGCCAACGGTTATTCTTTTTGGGAAACTAGGACTCTCTGGAAATCAACATGAACGGTATGTTTCAATTATCACCATGAATCACGAATAATCATATTTGTACATGAGCGTGAAAATAACAAGGAGAGATACGATGACAAAGGGATGCAATTGATGCTTTTATTGTTTCTCAATAGTGTCAGTCATGTCAGTATTTGAGATATGGATATTCCATGCGAAGCTGCAGATTTCGGGTCAGAACCAAGGTTTTGCTGATGTTCTGACACAGCATTCTACATTTGAGTGTTTCGTTTGGTTTGCTTGAGTTTAACGTCCTATTAAATAGCTATGGTCATTACACCTGAGTGTGTAGCGTCTATGTACTACAAACCTACATAATGACCGACACTGTTTCAAACACCTCTTAATGGGATTTTTTGGTAGATTAGGAAAAAGACAAAACAAACGCAACACTAAATAGATCATAAATTCTTGATAACGTAGACATCAAATAAAACCATGTTTGGAAACAGAGGAAAAGCATATTAAAAGTATCCGTTAAATTAAAAGTTTTAAGACAAATTTGAATTCTTCTGTTTCTAATGTGATGTCACCTAGTGACATTCAATCAAAAGACATTTTGACGATCTTTTTTACGCGTCATAATGTTACACCGCTATCTGATTGTGACGTTATAATACTATGTCACTGAGTGTCGCTTGTGGGTTTTACATATCCAACATGACTGTTCCATATTGGACATATAGGGGAGGAGGAATTTGAATATTTCTATTCATGAATTTACGTTTTGTTTCTTCGTATTAATCTGTTACTTAAAGAAACATAAAAGAAAAATGTTTACATAATATAGTTAATACGTGATAATAAATGAGTTTCCCAATTATTGCTAGTGTTAGATTGATTATGATACTTAGATATGGTTTAAAAACTGCGATTTGTTTTAAGTACGTACTTACTGCTTTTAAAGGAAATTAATTACAAAATCGAGTTAAAAAATAAACGTATATATGTTTAGAAAGTCCATACACAGCCAAAGCAGAATAAACATTAATTAATTCAGACTGATAACACCGGTTTTTGGTCACATAAAATCGCATCCGTCAGAAATGAATAGTGAAATGCACATTTGTTTCGATTTATATTCAAATAATTCAGGCACCTGGAATACCTCATTTATCGACGTTTTGGAGCGGTTGCACATGCTTATGTGGATGTGGATACAGAAACTTTTCGCAGGACTATTTGTGTGTTTATTACCACAGTATATCAACGAGTATAGAGACTGTAAACGTGAACGAATACGCGAATTTTGTATCGGCACAGGAGTGTTTCGACTTTCGTGACGACGCGTCGTTGGGATTACGACGCGCGTCTTGCGTATTTAGGCAAGATATGTTGCTGATCATAACTGAAACGGTTAAAACACGATGGGATGAATAATGTATCCATTTATTCTAAAAACATTTCGGACTGGTGTGCGTAACACCTGACAACGAACAACGGTATCATCATTCTTACATTGAAACGTCGATTTGAAACGAGTAGATGCCCCTATGATTGTTTGTTTCGAGAGGGGTAGTCCATGGTATAAAAACACGTTTGGTTATTGATCAACAACATTTAGAGAACGCAGGTCTGCAGTCCTGATTATCCGTTTCCAATAGAACACAAAGTTGACGAAATGGTCAGAAAATATGTCTTTAGAACCAAATTTGATTCAGGATACGACCAATATTCTGATGTGACGATAACATTTTTTGATAATTTCATACATATATGTGTTAAGTACCGGGTGACGACAACGGCCAACATACAGTCTCTATACCCGTCTATTTATGACTAATTGTTTGTGCTGGAGATATAATATGGCAACCCATTTCAATAGTGCCATCAGAAATTCAGTGCAAAAATTTCTGACCGCGATACTTCAAATGTATGATATGCATGGTTCTGATACAGGAAGCAAGTTTACACTACCGTAATTATGTGAAGGTTGCAACGAAACAACGAAAATCTGGTTGATGTCAGTTTGGTATACAAATAGTACCTCAAAAAGCTGATGATATTAATATAAAAAGCAATTGATTTCCATAGCATTAGTTTCGTTATCGTGATAGTATAAAGTATTTTATAATCTATACATCTATAGAGTGGATCGTTTATACTACTACATTCATTTAAATAAAACATACGCATTGTCCGATTATCTACGGTAGAGCATTTAGACCACTTAGATCTTTTCGACATGACCCTAATGCTTTTCCGTAATTAGCCGCTTAGAAAAAAACGTTGGAAAATAAAACTACAGACCGAAATTGTCTGAAACGTGGTTTCTTGTATCAGAATAGTTTGAAGGGATATTTTACAATTAAAAGATTGATCAATATCTGACCGTTTTGATGTTTCGAGAAAATTGTAATTAATCAACACCTTTTTTAATCTCTTTTGGACATAACTTGTATGAGTCTAGACTAGAAATCGTTCATTTAGCATTCGTGTTAAACATTTAAACAAAACATTTAAAACATGCGATGTCACATAATGACAATAAAGGAAGTGTTAGAAGCTCACGTTTCTCTTGAACCATAAAGCTGATCATTGAGCTTCCCTGGCTGTTTGTTGCCGTGACATTATACAATCCAAACCAGATTTCTTGTATATCTGTTCTTGTTCCTTCTGACACTGCAGACAGATTCGTCGCCTGGAACTTGTTTTGTACATAAAAGTTATCAGTACCGTTTAAAAGCTCTGTGACCGGTGAAAGTTTGGAGTTTTGGAAGGTCCATGTGAACGATGGTTCCGGGTTAGAGATGAACACAGCAGGGATAATTAGTTTGGCCGATGTAGATATGTCAAATGCTTGGTTGTAGTCAGTTACTGCATATGGACGCGGCTTACCTAAAACAGAAATGCTTAACAAGTATGTCGAAAATGTTTAGGTAATTAATATATTGGTTACTTAATTACGTTATTGACAAATTAATTTCGGGACGGGAATCCAAACATTCTGCAGCAGTACAGCCACAAACATACAATCTTAAGTTTGCTATTAGAGATCTTAAAAATAATCCTCTAACATATACGTATACGTTAACGCATAAGTTTATACGTTTATCGGATGGGAGCTGTACACTATCTTCAACATTTCTTTTTTATTCGCTAACAATTTAAAATATATTGGAATAAAAATACCATTAAGAAAAAAATGTATGTGTCTATAGTAGAATACGAGACACAAGCTACCGAAACAATACACTACTTTCACGCGCATTTCATTCAGTACAACTGGCTATAGCTCAACCGTATACAGACAGTTATATACATGTAGGTGTGTCGGTGGCGTTGAATACACTGATCACTTTACACAAAGATTATGGAAGGACATGGATAACACATCCACACAACAATTTAATATTAACCTGCAAAATAAAAATGAAAAACAACTGACTATTAAGTATTTAATATCAAATAAGTTTGCTGGAGGCAGACAAACACGGGAAAAATTATTAAGTAAAAATAATGGACCAAGGACGCGAACAGGAGTTCCAGATGGTAAAGACTTTGTCCCGCGCGTTGAACCCGCCATATTGGCTCCCGACACATCAGACAATTTAAGTGAACATTTAAGATAAATTGAACATGAAATTAATTACAACAGATACAATGTGCATAAATCGATAGCGAAGAACACGATCTGAATAGCGATCGTACCATTTCTTTAGCGTTGATTACAGTCTTGTAAGTACACACTTCTGCACGGGCTACGTTCATTTATCCTCTCTGCTCCACTGGAATATGTCATAGCAAAATCGAAGACTCGAAGTGCACAATCTTTGTGGATGAGACGAGAAGGCTAGTTTGATCCTTTGATGTGCAGCAAAAGAATCTCGCAGTCGCGTAACGGTAAAACTTATTGGCTTTGAAGTCAGGCGTCGCCCCTCGGTTATCTTCAAAGGACAAGTATCAGCCAAGTGATTAATCCGGTTTTATAACCCGACACCAAATAAATAGCTAGCTGCGTGCCTTCAAATTTGCTTTGACATATTCCAAGGGTGAGAGAGCGTAAGTGAGTTTTACCCCTGGAGTATCAATGATGATTTTAATTATGCACATAGCTTATTTGTCAACAGTGAGCATATCCTGATAACAGGCTCTGGAATATCTAAGCTCCGTATGTGGGTGAGGCTAGTATGTTACTGCTGAAAAAATGAAAGTTCACAACTGCACAATTACAGTCATCCCGTTAAGTTTGGTCTCAGGTGGCAATAGTTGTCGTAAGACGGATTACCGATAAGATAGCTGAAGCAGATAAGTCAGTGGTATCCTGGAGGATGTATGGCATGTACAGTACATGGTCATCAAACTTCATACGGCATGTACTGCAAATCACTTATATATCGCGTATACTTTATAGCACGATCTGACACCTCATGCTCATTCGCGTATTATATTAAAATTGTCGAATGATGAGAGAGACATACATTACAGGTATGCTTCAGTGGTTTAATTATTCCCAGTGTATATATTTGCACGACGGAGGTAATAAATACCTAGTGAAATATAAATGATTTACAGTGCATAGTAATCAAAGTTCTCGTTATTCAGAGGCAATACATAATCAATATGTATTGGCATCATATATTCGTCACGGCCGTATACACTGTCACTGATGTACCTGATGATAGCGCTATGCAGAGTCTACTGTATAAAATGCACGTGCAAGTAGTGAATTGTTAGGATATGTCGTGCCCATACACCACGATGACAACTCAAAGTACTTCTGACATCTATATCTATATATATATTCCAAAATATCCCAAATTAAATAAATTTATTTTTTGACAGGTTAAACCAATTAATGTATGCTCCCTTCGGATAGACGTATAAACTTATGCGTAAACGTATACGTATACTTTAACGGCTTATTTTTAAGATTTTTTAAATTGGCAGATAGCTTAAATAATTTATCGAGATCGACCATATATGAAAAAACGAACATGCATTATTTAACATAGTATAGTAAGGTTTTGTCTGCAATTGATAATATATTGTGTTTAATTGTATATGCTTTTGATGTCCCTCATTAATATCATTGTTACGCTACAACAGTTATGATAATAATACCAAATTAATCTGCAGCGCTCTATGAACCTATTAACATTAACCTGTGTTTTCTTGTATAATGTTTCGAAAGAATAAGCCCGCTGCATCTCGTTGAGTATAATGCCCGCTGTATCTCACTGAGTTTAATGCCCGCTGTATCTTAGCGATTGCAATGTCCACTGTATCTCAGTTACTGTAATACCCGCTGTATATCACTGACTGCAATACCCTCTGTACCTCACTGACTTAAATGCTTGCTGTATTTCAGTGACTTTAATACATGCTGTATCTCACTGACTGTGATGTCCATTGTATCTCAGTGACTGTTATACATGCTGTATCTCACTGACTGTAACACATGATGTATATCGGTGACTGCATTGCCCTCTGTATCTTGCTGACTGTAATTCATGCCGTATCTCACTGACTGTAATGTCCGTTGTATCTCACTGACTGTAATGCCCATTGCATCCCAGTGACTGTAATACATGCTGTGTCTCACTGACTGTAACACATGATGTATATCTGTGACTGCATTGCCCTCTGTATCTTGCTGACTGTAATTAATGCCGTATCTTACTGAATGCACTGCGTGCTGTATCTAAGTAACTGTACTACCTGCTATATATCACTGACTGCAATTCATGCTATATCTTGCTGACTGTAGTTCATGCTATATCTCACTGACTGTAATACCTGCTATATCTCACTGACTGCAATTCATGCTGCATTTCACTGACTGTTATGGATGCTGTATCCCACTTACTGTAATGCCCGCTGTCTTTTATTGTCCTACTTGGTTTTTTTCCTATTCGGCGGTGTTTTTCTAGAAACCGATTTCACATGACCTTTCGTGTTGCGATGTCGTTAACTATGAACTAAAAACTCTCTGATTTACGGACCTGGTCTGAACAATATTTACAGAGGCCGAAGGTCGAGAAAAATATTGTTCAGACAGGTCCGTAAATCAGGGATAGACCGAAACTGAAGTCCACAATTGTTTTATTACATGACATTTTACAATGAGATTAATATTTTTTCAAGTCATAAACACGTGGATGGCATAAACCATTTTGGAATCACAGAGTGATTTCAATTGATGTGATATTTAATGTCAAGTAAATATTATTTGCACAATCGACATCATCAATATTCACATAGTTCAGAATTTGATGAGATAATTCATTTGTAATTTAATTCAGTAGTCTGATTGGTAACAGAATTACAGACTCGCTGGGAAATTACCTAGGCCTATTTTTAGTAGAGGTCTGTTACACTTTTCTATTTATATGTCGATGTCTGTAACACTTTTCTATTCATATAACGAGGTCCGTAACAGATGATCTGATTGCAATTAGCTGTTAATCGATGGCTGGGAAATTCCCCATGCCTATTTTTAGTAGCGGTCTGTAACACTTTTCTATATATAGGTCGAGGTCTGTAACACTTTTCTATTTACAGAACGAGGTCTATAACATATTTACAGACTCGTCACATGACGTCGCTCCTCCAATCAGGGCTGGGAGTTAGCACCAGTCATAAAATAATCAGTGTTACTGCAAATGTTATGGTTATTCCGTTCATTATTTTCACAATATATGATACGTTATGCATACATAGGGAAATGAATATTAGTGTTAGGTCTGTGTCGTTTGACCTACGCGATGACGATTCATTTATCACTTCAAGTATTGAAATATAGCATTGTTCATATATGAAGCTTATTATTTATAATCAAGTAGAATGGTGTAACTTAGATATACAATTCGAAGATACTGGATTGAAAGCCAGCGCCAACAACGCATTTCGACAAAAACAACATTGAAAACAAATATGATAAAAGGGAACCTCTGTTGGTGCATATCAAAAGAAAACTTACACAAAACGTTGATATAAATATCCCTGGTAGCCTCCATGTCGGAGACACTATTCCGAGCAGAACAGGTATATACTCCTGTGTCTAGACAGACAGCGGTAGTCAGGGTGTAGGTGCTGTCCAGTACGTACGGAGTGGTCAGTAGGACTGTGTTGTTAGCTTTATAATACCACTGGATTGTAGACGGAGGGTAACTTTCCACATAACATATCAGTGACTTAGATCCATTCTCAGTTACATCAGCGTCTCCTTGTGTGTAGCTGAGGCTAACTATTCGAGGAGTAACTGAAATTAAATGTTTTAAATTTATTTTACATTGCTATATGTATATATAATCTATACTAGCTATATTTTCAATTATAGTGTATCAGTTATATCTTCTTGTAATATGATGTATATGTACATGTAACTGTTCTGTTTCACTGTGTCTTGATAAAGGAGCGGATCGCTTCGAAAATTTGACAACCTAAACCTGTCCACACTGTTGGAATTACTTCTTTGCCCCATATATATATATACTATAAAATCAGAAAAATGATCCTTACGGACGAAGAAATATTATAAAAAGAAAAATCCTTAACAACGAGCCTTTAGTACTTTCATCTCTTCTAGGAGATTCTTCAGACTGTTAGTCAATATGTACATCTGAAGCCTTACATTATAAATAAGTTGTAACCTTGATCGAATCTAGTTGAACTAAAAACATCTAAGAAAGATAAACACTTTTCGCTACACTCCATCGTATAACAAATAGAAGGTTGTAAAGAATTCAACAGGTTTTGAAATTCATTTTAATCCTTATCAGAAAGAAGCCATATAACAAAACAATCGTCAAGGAACCTTAAACAATTATTTCTGATAAATTCAGTTAAGTTTTTCCCAAACTTTGTTTCAATCTGAGAATAAACTGTTTCCTCAAAGTATCCTAAAACTAAGGTTACATATGAAGGGGCAACTTTAGTTCCCATCGCTGTACCCTTAATCTGTTGGTAATATTATTGGACGAAATAAAAAGAATTACGGTTGAGATCAATATATAGAGCTTGGGGTATACATTCATTACTAAAGCGAGAATTAACTTTTTCTCGTTTTTTGTTCAACCAATATTTAGCAGCTTCAATATCATAAGCATGTGGTATATTAGTGTATAAACTAAGAACAACATAGGAAACAAGTTAAGAATTATGTGTGGCCTGTTTAGATAAACGGCGCAGAAAATCAAAATCGTTTTTTTGATGTAACTGTTTACACTTATAACCATATACAGGTTTAGGAATGAGGTCTACAGGATGACTCAAACGTTGCGTTACACTATTAGGACCGCCTACGATGGGTCTAAACTTCAAACCCGTAGGAGTTTCAACTTCAATATATGTACAGTTTTGTTCTTCTATAGCTTTACTTATAATAGAGCTTTTTGTGGATTTTAGGCAAACCATAGACATAACTAGTTTTATGCATAGAAGTGACAAGATAATCTATCTCCTTTTCATGTAGGCATGCTTCATGTGTCCGTATAAGCTCGTTGATTAATCTACGGGTTTTCGTATCGAAATCGTCTCTTGCGGAAGTATTAAATTCAACATTACTAAGTATGCTATGTATGCATTTACAATAGAAATATATATGCATGGCCACTACTGCATTGCCTTTATCGATATCTTTGATAATAATACAAATATCATTTCTTAAAGAATTTGCGATTATCATTATGTAAAGGAATCTATTTTGAACTACCAATAACGTCTTCTAAATAGTTGTCCGAACTTCTTGGTGAATTGCGAATTGTAATGAACTAACGCCGTTGTTTCCAACGGTCTGCTTTCATCGTCTTCGTCACAGAACTTATCGCATAGACGAAGTCTCCTGCAGAATTTTAGAATGTCCGCCTGAAGTTCTTCGTTATCGTTTTTATCTGGTGTTGGACAAAATTTAAGACCTTTTGATAGCAAATCAATTTCATCTTTTGGTAATTTTCGTTTAGATAAGTTAATTACGTTTGGGAAAACTCGCTCTACCATATTTGTTTTAATTTTGCTCTTGGGTGTCGTAGCTCCTTCTTTTTGTTCCTCCGCCTTTGTTTACAGTTGTATGTCCTAAAAAGATGGTTGTTTACACTTTTGCCTATATCTGTCGTCCCCGCTTCCCGATAGATTCCATGTGTCATCTTGCCTGCTGTAAGCTTTTTCTTTTTAAACAAACACGAAGCGCCATTTGAAGGGTGAAAGCAGCTAGTATTTTAGTCGGTCGTTAAATCTTATTTTTCTATCGCTTAGCCGGTAGTTAGATCTTACTTGCTCTGTGTATATATATACTACGCATGCAGTTAAATTGTTTCGTTATTCGTACACTGACGGTAATTCTTAAGAATCACTGACGGAAAGCAAATATTTGCAAGTATTCTTATTTTTGACTTTTATCAGCTATAACGACTTTAGGCAAACAATGTTTTTGTTTTTGTTTTTGTTTTGTTTTTATCAGGTCCTCCGTTGATTGGTTTCGTCGTTAACATTAAAAAAACAGTATAAACATTTATCTGTCAGGGTCACGCTGTGGTTCCTGACTTTATCTATAGTCAGTGCTATGATATGTAGGAGTCAATCGGGATCAGTGCCACACGAGAAATTCGCAGATTCGTCAATTTTATACCGTCACTTATTAGTTTGATTGATTAGTAAAATGCCTTGTTATCAAAAGAAATTCCATGTACGATTCTATTTTAACATACCTAATTTCTAAAAGACTTTCGCTGTGTAACGGGAGAGTATTTAATGTGCATGACTTTTTTTATAACTGTATTGGTCCTTAGTTTCTTTTTTTTTCTTTTGACAAATGCCAATAACGTTACATACTACTTTGTTTACCATTTATGCATTTCAACATAATTTAATTGTTTAACAAGCGCACTCTTTTTGCTTTGATAGACTCGTGCAGGAGAGTTGGGCGTAGCCCAACAGTGTCTAGTTGTGTTACGGCGGATGACAGAACAGGTAGGCAAAAGCGAAAACGCAAATAGTTTATTGCGGTAAAGGGAAATACATAGAAGTTATATCATTATATAAATGACAAATGCATCAGTTTATATATGTTTGTTTAACCAAGAAAGTGCGGCAGAATGGTGTATTTTATCCTCAGATAGATAAACAAACAGACAAACTTATGTTATCATACAATGTAAACGCCCACCCAACGTTACTACAATACTTACATCTGACGATAAGGGTCCATGTCGTATTTGTTCCCTGACCGACACCGTTACTGGCTGAACATGTGTATTGTCCTGCATCACCCCTCACGGCCGGGGACAGAGATAGTGGGTTTGGGTAGGTTGTACCTACTTTCGACCAGATGTAGGTACATTGCGGTTCACAGTCAGCAGCACAGACGATATCTGGCACAGTCTGGTTCTCAACTATATCTAACAAAGCTTGTTCTGGCTGAAATGTTATGCTGTTACCTGGTCCATCTAGAAGATACAAATATAATACACTTTGATTTTAATACCTATTGCACTTTATAGTAAACAACCACCCGACGTTTCTTAAGCGGAGAAACAAAAACAAAAAAACAAGTAAAAATGTCAACTACAGAGTTTCTATACCTTATATGTTGCAAGAAATCGGGAGTCTTTGGGAGTTTCGGTTGGTTACCATTTGCCCTTTCCACAGCAGGTATACATATTAATACATGCAGCTACAAAAACTATCTCCATAATACAACTACAAAATCACTTAATAAAAGTAAATGACAAAACTCCTGGAAAACAACCAAATAGCACAGGACAGCCCTTGGACACGTGCATGTGTCTATGTTGTCCCCTCCCCCTCCCCGCCACCCCCACCCCACTCACTCGAACCCTTGTCATAGATGGCGCCATCACCATATAGAACCGTCCGGAAGATACATCAACAGCTTGCATGCAGAATCGGTCTTCTTGTGATTTTTATTTATTTTGTTTTTCATTATTCTCCTGTCATATTTTCCTATATATTGTTTTGCATTTTATATACAAGCAGCAAACATACATTTGATAAACAAAACAGAAAAGTCATTAAAATTGAAATATACAGAAAAAAAGTGAAACAAATCAATCCAATACATTATTTAATCAATCTGACTTTTTAAATAATCACTTTTTGCTATTTAAGTCAAAATGCATTTTAAATATGATTCATACTTCGCGAATACATGCACCTTATGTACCAGTATTACTGTTGTCGCCGTATGTACTATTATTACAAGTGTCACCCTATGAACCAGAATAACTGGCGTCACCCTGTGTACCTGTATTACTATTGCCACCCTATGTACCAGACTAACTGGCGTCACCCTGTGTACCTGTATTACTATTGTCACCCTATGTACCAGAATAACTTGCGTCACCATGTTTACCAGTATTACTGTTTTCACCCTATTGGACGTGAATTTACTGTTGCCACCCTATGTACCAGTATTACTGATGTCACCTTATGCCCCAGTGTTACTGTTGTAACTCGATGTATAAAGATTACTGTTGTCACCATATGTACTCGTATTACTAGTGTCACCCTATGTACCAGTATTACTATTGTCACATGATCTACCAGTATTACTGGTGCCACCCCATGTACTAGTATTACTGGTGTCACCCTTATTCTATGTTATATTATTAATGCTGTCAACCAATGTATCAGTATTACTGGTGTCACCCTACAAACCAGTAGAAATGTTGTCGCCCTATGTACCTGTATTACTGTTGGCACCTAATGTACTAGTCCTACCGTTAGCAATCTATGTACCAGTATTACTGTTGTCACTCTATGCACCAGTAATAATGTTGGCAACGTCTGTATCGGTTTTATTGTTGTCACCCTATGTACCAGTACTACTGTTGTCACCTAATGTCCCTGCATTACAGTTGTCACCCTATGCACCAGTATTACTGCTGTCACTCTATGCACCAGTAATAATGTTGTCAACGTATGTATCGGTTTTATTGTTCTCACCCTATGTACCAGTATTACTGTTGTCACCTAATGCCCCTGCATTACAGTTGTCACCCTATGCACCAGTATTACTGTTGTCACTCTATGTAAGAGTATTACTGTTGTCGCCGTATGTACTTGTATTACAAGTGTCACCCTATGAACCAGAATAACTGGCGTCCCATGTGTACCAGTATTACTATTGTCACCCTATTTACAATAATAAATGACGTCACCCTGTGTCCCAGTATTACTATTGTCACCCTATGTACCAGAATAACTGGCGTAACTCTTTGTACCAGTATTACTGTTGCCATCATATGTACTAGTATTACTGTTGTCAGCCTATGTACCAGTATTGCGAGCAAGTGTCAACTAATGTACCAATAGTACTGTTGTCACACTATGTACCAGTATTACAAGTGTCACCCTATGTACCAGAATAACTGGCGTCACCATGTGCACCAGTATTACAATTGTCGCCCTATGTACCAGGATTATTGGTATTACCCTATGTACTAGTATTATTGTTGTAACCTTATGTGCCAGTTTTACTGTTGTCACCCTATGTATCAGTATTACTGGTGTTACCCTATGTACCAGTATTACTGTTGTAACCCTATGTGCTAGTATTACTGGTGTCACCCTATGTACTAGTATTACAGGTGTCACTATATGTACCAGAATTACTGGTGTAACACTATGTACCAGTATTACTGTTGTCACCCTATGTACTAGTATGACTGGTGTCATTATATGTACCAGTATTACTGGTGTCAAGCTTTGTACCAGGATTACTGATCTCATCCTATGTTTCAGTATAACTGGTGTCATCCTATGTATTATAATTACTGGTGTCACCTTATTTACCAGGATTACTGAAGTCATCTGATGTATCAGTATTACTTTTGTCACCATACATGATAACTGGTGTCACGTTATGTACTTATATTACTGTTATCACCATTTGCACCAGTATTACTAATGTCACATTATCTAACCGTAATACTTGTGTCACCCCATGTAGCAGTAATACTGGTTTACACAGTAATCCTATGTATTAGTATAACTGTTGTCAGCCTATGTACCAGTATTGCGAGCAAGTGTCAACTAATGTACCAATAGTACTGTTGTCACACTATGTACCAGTATTACAAGTGTCACCCTATGTACCAGAATAACTGGCGTCACCATGTGCACCAGTATTACAATTGTCGCCCTATGTACCAGGATTATTGGTGTTACCCTATGTATTAGTATTATTGTTGTAACCCTAGGTGCCAGTTTTACTGTTGTCACCCTATGTATCAGTATTACTGATGTTACCCTATGTACCAGTATTACTGTTGTAACACTATGTGCTAGTATTACTGGTGTTACCCTATGTACCAGTATTACTGGTGTCACCCTATGTTCTAGTATTACTGGTGTCACCCTATGTAGCAGTATAACTGGTGTCACGTTATGTACTTATATTACTGTTATCACCATTTGCACCAGTATTACTAATGTCACATTATCTAACCGTAATACTTGTGTCACCCCATGTAGCAGTAATACTGGTTTCACCATATGCACTACTAATCCTGGTGTCACACTATCTACTAATGTTACTGTTGTCATCATATGCACTATTATTTATGGTGTCAACCAATGTACTACCATTACTGGTATAACGCTATGCACTAATACTATTATTGTCGCCCTATATACCAGTATTACTGTTGTCACCTATGTAAAAGTATTATTATTGCCTCCCTATGTACTAGTATTACTGTCGCTATATATTACTGGTGTCACCCTACGTACCAGTATTACTGGTTTCACCCTACGTACTAGTATTACTGGTTTCACCCTATGTTCCAGTATTACTGTTGTCACTCTATGTACTAGTATTACAGGTGTCACTCTATGTACCAGAATTACTGGTGTAACATTATGTACCAGTATTACTTTTGTCACCCTACGTACTAGTATCACTGATGTCATTATATGTACCAGTATTACTGGTGTCACCATATCTGCCAGTAGTACTGGTGTCACACTATGTACCAGTATTACAGGTGTCACTTTAAGTGCCAGTAGTACTGGTGTCACACTATGTACCAGTATTACAGGTGTCACTTTATGTGCCAGTAGTACTGGTGTCGCACTATGTACCAGGATTACTGATATCATCCTATGTTCCAGTATAACTGATGTCATCCTATGTATTATAATTACTGGTGTCACCTTATTTAAAAGGATTACTGAAGTGATCTCATGTACCAGTATTACTTTTGTCACCATATGTATTATAATTACTGGTTTCACTCTATGTACCAATATTACTAATGCCACACTATGTACCAGTATTACTGGTGTCACCCTATGTACTAATATTACTGGTGTCACCCTATGTGCCAGTATTACTGTTGTCACCCTATTGTACGAGTATTTACTGTTGTCACCATATGCACTAGTATTACTTTTGTAACCATATTGTACTTGTATTTACTATTGTCACCCTATGCACGAGTATGACTGTTGTCATCATATGTACTAGTATTACTCTTTTCACCCTATGTACCAGTATTACTGGTGTCAACCTATGTACTAATATTACTGTTGTCTCCATATGTACCAGTATTACAGGTGTCACTCTATGTACTAGTATTACTGCTTTTTACCCTATGTGCAAATGTACTAGTACTGATTTTGTCACCTTATGTACTTTTACACTGACCAGGATGGTCGTCTGGGCGAGTTTAAGTGTTGAACTGGAATTTATTGGCTATAAAATGCATGTTCTTACCCTCCGTTTCTTTTTTTCCCTCGGGTATATATAAATCTGTTTTTCTCCAATGTGTTCTGCCAAACGATTACTATACATTCAATGCAATTGATCGTGATCAGTATATCATACCACATAGACCCCACATACAGGTTTTGTAGTTCATTCGATCAATGCACCTTGTGCAGTGAAGGAACTTCTGTAATTCTAGTCAGTTATAGGAATACTTAAGGCCTTACAGTTTTCAGTTCCATATTTGGAAATGTTGAAAACTAAAATGGTCTACATGAACAAACACAGGTGCTGTTAAAAAAAGAAGCTTTGAATAGAATTGATACGAAAAAGTGTGCTTTAATATCCTTGATGACAACCCCTAGGATACTAAACCGTCCAGTAGTGGATTATTTACCAGATCTTGAGTATTCATGATCGCCTATATTATATTGACCGACATCATTGCTTTATTATTTTACATGCTTTTAACCAATGTTTGTTTTACTCTTTAATAAATGCATCTATTTCGATTCTCAACTTTAGTATTCAGATAATGTACACTGACTGCACAATGTTCAATGAGCAATGACCCAGTACACGAAAAGAAATGTATGATTATTAATAGTTTTGCTTCAAATAATATCAGAGCGTTTCCATTCATTGTTCGACTTAAGTCACTTTTTGTTAACGTGTCTCTGGCAGACTACAATGGAAAACCGTCTTATTAATGGCGAATAAAATTGAAACGAATTGAAATCATTTCAATATATCTTGCCAGTTTTTGCATATAATACATATCACATTTTCAATGTGATTTGACAAGCCTACCTTCCGCCAATTTGGATCTCTGACTATTGAAGTCTTCATTGTGACGCCATTATATAACGTTGAAGAACATGGAAGCATTTTATGACGGCAAATGGGTCATCTTACATGGATGAATATGCACAAAATTATGCATTCAATGAAAAAGAAAGTAAGCATGCGATAAGTCTAAATATGCAGCCAGTGTATGTAGCTTGGGGGTTTGTTATTGCTTGAAGGATAAATACGTGAGAAATATCAACGAACACCAACATCTGTCATATCTTATATCGGTGCACTTATTTGAAAAATATTATTGTGTTATATATTTGATAGTGTTATGTGCGGAGTAATTGTTTGTATGGAAATTGAAAATAATTGTGAACGGATGAATGAAAACATCGATGAAGGAGAAGCACATATTTGTTGTACATATTGTGTTAAAAGAGTGCACCCCACTTAAAACTTTTACGATGAGGGGACATATACTGTCAAGGGTATTGCTCCTATGGTCCCAACCCTTGCGAAACCTGATTCCATAATGGGAAAAAAAGCGAAATAATTGTTGAAAAAATATAGCTTCTTATATAACAATTAAAGGCCCAGGACGACCTAATTTAAAATTACACCGAACATCAATTAGGGAGAGGGAAGAGGAAGGCGGGGGTTATCTAAAACATGGGTTGCTAGGGCCACAAACATACCACACACCCTAATAAATGGGGGATGTAAACAAATCAGAGTCTGTAACCAACTGCAAACGTTAAATCAATTTGCTAATCTTTTGCACATCTGCAAATCAAGCTTTGATGTCTTAAATCAAAGGTCCAATATGTCAGTGTCATTGTTCATATAATGTTCAATGTAAGCAAATAAGTAAATAATCTACAGGTATAAAATATAGTTGATTGAATGTACTCAGTAATGATATAATGATTCTACAAAGCTTTTCCAAATATTAGTTCTGTAATAGTAGATTGGTTCCTTGTACACCTTTCCCCTCTAAATGACCTCCAAGCATTTGGTACACGGGGTTTTGAAACAGAAGTATATTTCCTATCCACTTTGTCGTTCCAGTGCGGTACAGCCAACTGTGATCTCACAAGATACTGATCGTCACTAAATTATATCCTCTTATCTTGAAATATGTTACATTATTGAAACTTTCCACATAGAAAGGGTCCCTAACTAAAATGTAATCCTGGAGATATTTGTAAATAGCTGTACTTCTTATAACTCCAAGCAACATTTTAGCTGCAACGTCATCAATGACCTGTCTAGAAGGTTCTTATTTTTTTATCCTTTTGTACCTGCTGGAATGATGGCATCCCGAATGGTCGTTCTGGAAATGTGCTACAACATTTGTCAAACTGCTTTTCAATGTGGATGGGTTTCCTTCACTGTTATGCAGACACCAGTGGACAAGGGTTGTTACGGGTTCAATTTTATCTTTAAGTAAATGGGACCAGATTTTTCCCTTTTTGTATGCTGGACCGGACGACACTGCCTTCAAACCCTTTTCAATGCCTTGGTTGAATGTCATCGGTCGTTTTGGTTGATAGTGCCAGCATCTCTCACGAGTTTATTTATGGACAGATTCCTGTCATGTGTGTGCACATTGATTGTAATGTCCTTTCTGTCATTCTTTCATAAAATTTATTTGTCTCAACATGGGCATGCCTTTGGGATACTGGGTCATCCTTTGTTGTTACATGTATGTGATCCAGAACTTTGTGAGTTTCATATCCTATGGCAACTACACTAGAGTCTTTTACATTTTTTCGCGTGTCGAGCATCTGTCATCACGTCTTTGGAAAAACATGAATTTGAAGAAATTTATTCTCTGAAGTGAAGGCACGCACATTTTTGTATTTCCTTCATTTTCCCAAGTTGTCTCCCTTTTATACCCCACCCTTGGCCTTTAAGGACTTTATAGTTAATTTGTTGCTATTTTTATGAACCTGAAAATAAGGTTGTCTTTGTCTCAATTGATATCACTTTCTCAGGTAAATACAGCCACATGTTCACAACAAATAGAGAATAATACATGACTTTTTTTCCATATCACACCCAGTATCAACCCTTGGGCTGATATTGCAGTCTCGGGTTGCTACTGGGTGTGATATGGAAAAAGTCATGTTTTATTCTGTTTATTACATACTTACTAATAAAAGCTACTATCTTATGATAATATTTTCTTTTGAAATATTGAAAAACGAAAAAAAATCCAAAAGGGGTGTGATAAGAGTTTTGCGGGATGATACGGGTTTTGGGGTGTGATACGGCGGGGGCTGATACGGCTTTTGGGGTGTGATACGGCGAGGGCTGATATGGGTAAGAACAATTGTGTCGTATCGCATATACAAAAAACCCGTATTTATTATTAAGTATGTAATAAAAGTCCATAATTAATCATTGTTAAAGACCTAAAGACTATAAGCTACAACATGAAGCTGAACTAAAAAGTAGGTCCAAATGGGTTTGTCGACATGCAGATGTCACACAGAACAACCAAAGTATGATAAAACCAATATAAATGTTATGAATTTGTCAACATGGTCATCAACTTCATGCAATAACTATATATATATAGCTATTGATAGATATAAGATAAACAGGTAGTGATGGTACATAAATACATTTGTATGTCGATTTCCCTACCTTTTTTCGACTGTCTCTAATTAAATTCTATCCTATCCACTGTTAAATATTGATTGTGACCAGCACAATACTTCGATTGGTTAATAAAGTTCTTTGTCAATAAAAAAACTGTCAATTTTTTTTCAAACATTACCTGAGTGCCTCACTAAATATTATACAAAATATAAACTTACACATCACAGCAAGATTGATGGTTGTAGTTGACTCCCCGACACCATTCCTAGCCGTACATCTGTACGTCCCGTGTTCTGACCTGTCCCGTTGTCCCAGTGACAACACAGCTGAGGCAGTAAAGTTGGTGTTGTCAGGTTTTGTCCAGACAAAGGTACAGCCAGGTCTACAGTCAGCTGTACAGGTAATGTCTTGAAACGTGTCCCCTTCAGTCCTGTTGTAGATAGTGTCCGGTAGGGAAACAGTAGCAGACGAACCAGGACCGTCTTTAATATAATCACATAACAAAATATGTTGACGATTGTAATATTCATCGAAAGAACTATCCGATAGATAAAAGGCATTAGGTACATGTACATAGCCTAAACAATTTTACGCTTAGTAAACGGATGTGAGATAACGATGGTAGGCTTCACATGTATTAAAGATATTTATAAATCAATTTAAGATTTTAAATCAATTTTTCTACTTTCCCTATTTTACCCTGCCCCTCTGCCTCCGGTGGGTTTAAACCAAAAAAATATACACAATTGATTTCCCTTTCCCATATGATGCTACTGTTCAAATTTGGTCAAAATACTTTCATCCCAACGGAAGAAGAAGGATAACAAAGCTATTCCTCTATATTCCTTATTGGGCCCCGGCTCACTGCCACAAGGAGGGTCAGACCCATCGTTTATACAAAAGTGGTTCCCTTCACCCAAGAGTGTTTCATTCTAAATTTGGACAAAATAATGTCATTCCTACAGAAGAAGAAGAAGGCTTTTGAAGAATTTACTATGTTTTCCCTAGTGGGCCCCGCCCCTCTAACCCCTGGGGGGACAGACCCACCGTTTATAAAAAACTAAGTCCCCTTCACAGGTTGCTTTAGACCAACTATGGACAAAATCCTGTCATTCCTACAGATGAAGACTTTTCAAGAATTTGCTATATTACCACTATTGGACCCGAACTATCAGGCCCCAGCGGGGTCAGACCCACCATTTACACAAAAGTTATTCAAAACACCTAAAGCTTTTCCTCTATACCCTTTATGGGGCCCCGCCTTTCTTCCCCCATGGGATTCGGACACACCTTTTTTAACAAAATTGGTTCCCCTTCACCCAAGGATGCTTCATACCAAATTTTGACAAAATCCTGTCATACAGAAAAAGAAGTTTTTTGAAGAATTTGTTATGTTTCACCTATTGGGCCCCACCGTTCTGCCCCTAGGGAGACCACACCCACTGCTTATACAAAATTAAGTCCCATTGGCTCAAGGATGCGCCAGACTAAATTCGGATAAAATCCCTTAATTCCTATGGAAGGAGAAGGCTTTTAAAGGTTTTACCTCTTTTTCCCCTATCGGGCCCAGCCTCTCTGCCCCCATGGGAGCCACATCCACCATAAATTCAAAAATAAGTTCCATTGGCCCAAGGATGCTCCAGACCAAAATCTATTTGGCCGTTCAGGACAAGTTGCGTTTTAAAAGAAAAGTTGACGGACGTCGTATTGTAATATCATACCTTTATATATTAACCACGCTGGTAATGCCATGATTGAGAGTCAAATTCAAACAAAGATATGCATTGAATACAAAATATCTCACTTGCTGTTTTGAGTGTGTAGTCCGGACTGTCCAGTACTTGGTCAGGCAGGGTTAAGTTGTTACGTTCACAGAACCACACAGATCCATGATCTCCCGTCTGTGTCTGTATGACCCACCGGAACACTGTACCACGTCCTCCCGTCGACGTGGTAACACAGGAACAGACATCCGGTGTACAGAGGACGGGCGTGTTGACGTTGATGTTGTAACATTGACTACCACCTACTTGTATACTACCTACTGGAGTAGACACGTTAGGACGGCGGTAAAATGTAACAGCATTGGCCTCCTCTGGTACGTCACACGTCAGAGTAAAGTCACTCCCGGGGACAGCGTACTCAGACGACCCGGTCAGTGTCACAGCATCTGTCATAACTGCATGAACATTGAGCTTTGACTTAAACTGCTCACTTTCAATATCATTCATTAGCATACAAATACACCGCTGAAATCACTATGTGTTTAAAACCATGTCGATGTATACATGTATCACATTAACCAAATACCGATAAAATATAGATACATAATAATACTAGCTTCAGAATGAACCGCATGTATCAGAAGAAAGGTTGTAGTTCATAATTCTTTAAAAAGGTAATGAAGGCGTTTAACTTTCTATTAACTCCTCACGTTCAAGTCCTTTTTTCATTTAGCAAATCTGTCACTACAGCTCTTAGAAGATGCATTGTTATTCATTTATGTTAACCTTTAATTGGGCGCTGGCACTCCATCGACTTTGGCTTTGCGGACAAAGTGTTCAAAACTCTGCTATTTAACAATCGATCACCACGTTGTATGATAAAACGCACACATGTAAATTAGTTTGCTTAGATACTTTGTGTGTTTAAAATCAAATTTCTATGTACAACCTTTATATCTTTCACCGGTTTTTGTTTCCACTGAGTACATTGTATTCTTATCCTTCCTTTCAGATTATGTTATTTAAAAATAATTAATTTAGCACTGTGGCGAAAATAACTCGTGTGTCTGGCTAGACATAAGAGTTACGTATCAAAATAAAAAAAATCCATTTAAGAGTATTTAGTGAGAATAATAATATAATGTATGAAAATTAAACAAAACATAAATTAAAACGAACGGATGACATGCAGTCCAGCCGTTACAGAACGTTTTGTGAAATGATTCATCCTTGAACTTGACCTAAACTATGGCGGTAGCGTCATATTCCATAATGTCAGTTGCGATGCAATCGTTGTCGACATGAAATATAAAGGGCTGCACTTAATACACCGTTTTTTTCTACAAAATAACGCTTCAAACACACCAGACATGTCAACAGCATTTGTTTAATGCAACCGATGTCTGTTTATTAAATTGGTCTAAGATGTCTTATGGTTTGTTACCCATAAAACATGTCGGAGGTGTCGTAGGCTCGATGCCGTCAAAATACGCCTGTATTTAAAAAAAACACGCTAATTCAATGATAGAGAGAAAGAAGAGTATCCCCGCTTACGTCATTATACGTCACATATGATATATATGGTGTCGCATATATACTATTATATTACCTCTATTTAACTTCCTGTAATCTGATAGGCCGAGACAATTTATTCATTTCACACTGTCACGTTCGCTTTAAAATTGAGTCCATGGAAGGGTGCTTCCCAATGCCCTAGCAACGGGCGACGTTGTTGTTTGACAGTGTGTGTGACAGTGCAAAAAAGTAACCGCGCAAAGATGAGCGTACGGTTCAGCCGTCATGAGTCAAAACCCTTATATACGTGAAACACAAGGACACCATCACCGATGATGACAATATGAAGAAGTTCGGTAACCCGATCGTCAAATTCAAAAATTATATTGTTATAATTGTCATGACATTTGCAGTTTTTATAACACTAACCTTTCTGTTGAAGCTTGAATAGTTCACTGTTACATTTGTTGATGAAAATACAAAACGTGTATTTGTTATAAACTGTCAATTATAGACTTTCGGTATAATCAAATAAATGCATTGGAATGTGACAGTGCCTAGGGTTACCCCGAGTTCACTGACAGTGATATGTGAGGGGTGACCCAATGCACTGTCACACTCTAATGAATGTATTATTTATATTATGATGGAAATATCAGCTATTAGGCGTGCTATATTCCTCTTGTGTCACATCTAGCATTAAAGACCCGTAAAATATCTAACATTCTTTATCCACTTAAAAGTTCCATGAAAAGGCAAGTAACGTTTTATTCTATGATCAGCATGTACATAGAACCTAGTGCAGTGTAAATTAGTATTTGGCTTATTTAAGATGTCACATGCAAAAGGCGACACTTATCTCACTTCAACTCATTTCATTTTCAGTAGAGTTTTTCATAGATACGACAATCGTAAGTCTTCTGAAGAGTTATATTGTAAAATACATAATTTACTGGAGAGTTTTGGATTCGATTTCTGACATATCAACTTTTTTTTTGTAATATTGCCCAAAGTTTCATGTTATTCACAGCTGCAGTATCGGAACGTAGAATGTTGATTGATTCCATGCAATATCGGATATCTTGATTATAGACAATGAAGTTAATATATACAAAATTAATTTATTTTGCTTGTGAAATGTAAGCATCATCAAAATCAGCTGTATACACTGTATTGATATCATTCTTAAACGAATGCATTCGATGAAAGGCTAAAATCCGAAGGACCAAAGGATGCAATTGAATATACAAATGCTTACCTGCTACATTAAGGGTGTAGTCTGGACTGTCCTGTGATGTGTAATACAGGTTAAAGTTGGTACGTCTACAGAACCACACAGATCCGTGATCTCCCGTCCGTGGCTGTATGACCCACCGGAACACTGTACCACGTCCTCCAGTCGACGTGGTAACACAGGAACAGACATCCGGTGTACAGAGGACCGGCGGGGTAGCTTTGACGTCGTAACATTGGTCACCACCTACTTGTATCACACCTACTGTAGTGGACAAGTCAGGACGGCGGTAAAATGTAACGTCATTTGCCTCCTCTGGTACGTCACACGTCAGTGTAAACTCACTCCCGGGGACAGCGTACTCAGACCACCCGCTCAGTGTTACAGCAGCTGTCATGATAAAATTAACTTCGTTATCAATAAGGTTTAAATTTATTGAAAGGTTCGTGATTTGAAAATAATGTCTCGAACAAATTTCTATTCAAATGCATAATTTTAAATAAAATTAGTTATGCCATTTATTTCTGAAAATTGTATGACGCAACAATATCTGACAGGGTACTATACGTGTTTTAAAGTGATGCCCTCAACATTTCGAGTAATTTCATCGACCAAAAACGTGCAATATCGTAAGACCTATTTATTGATGTTACGGTAAAATGCGGAAGGTTTAAGCGAAAAAAGGGACATTGCGTATTTGATGTTATGTATTTATTTGACGTTATATTGTTTAAAACATACATATAATGATCTATGTATGTTATTAGCCTTGGCTCGGGGTCAGTGTCAGAGTTTTATTTTAAGATAGTAGCTTAGTAGCCGTAGATAATTGTACTTGTGATATAGGTTGGGATCTTTAGATTTGTGTGACCGTCTGAAGTCTAGGTTGGGGGGGGGGGGGGGGGGGGG